>NW_024387551.1:87500-151710 GCF_002994745.2 Rosa chinensis | reverse complement strand
TTGATCAGGGCAATATTCCATAAATAAGGTTCATCCCAAACATATTGCTTAACAGTTTTCTTAAGCCTATCCCTATGAGCACGTGACATGGTATCAGGAATTTTCTAGACACAATATAATTCACAATGTCTGCATACCATGGTTCACTTACCTGAAGTCCAAAGAGCTGCTCATCTGGAAATGTCTCCACCAGAGGGAGATGGTCTTCTTCATGAACCAAGCGACTCAAATGATCAGCTACCACGTTTTCACTACCCTTCTTGTCCTTGATTCCACATCAAACTCTTGCAAGAGTAGGATCCATCTGATAAGCCTTGGTTTCGCCTCCTTCTTGGTCATCAAGTATTTCAAAGCTGCATGGTCAGTAAGATAGTAACTTTGGTACCAAGTAAGTAAGAGCGAAACTTCTCAAGGGCAAGACAACTGCAAGGAGCTCTTTCTCTGTGGTGGAGTAATTCATTTGTGCATCATTGAGAGTCCTTGAGGCGTAGTAGATGGCATAGGGCAGCTTTTCCTTCCTTTGTCCCAAAACGGCTCCAACTGCGTAGTCAGAGGCATCACACATTAACTCAAAGGGCAAGGACCAGTCTGGAGGTAACATGATGGGGGCAGATGTCAACAACTCCTTAAGCTTGTCAAAAGCTTCTTGACACTCCTTGTCAAGTGGAAGGGCACATCCTTCTGGAGTAGTTTACATAAGGGTCTCGAAATCTGAGAGAAGTCCTTGATGAACCTCCTATAAAAACCTTCATGGCCAAGGAAAGAACGAATCTCTCTCACAGAAGTGGGAGAGGGTAAGTGACGCACAATATCAACCTTGGCTTTATCAACCTCTATACCCCTAGCAGAGACAATATGTCCTAGAACTATTCCTTGCTTAACCATAAATGACATTTTTCCCAGTTTAAGACAAGGTTAGTTTCCATGCATCGTTTCAGAATTATTTCCAGATTATTAAGACAATCATCAAAATTCTTTCCAAAAACTGAAAAGTCATCCATGAATACCTCTATGATTTTCTCAATATAATCTGAAAAGATACTTACCATACATCTCTGAAACGTACCTGGAGCGTTGCAAAGTCCGAAGGGCATACGTCTATAGGCAAATGTTCCAAAGGGGCAAGTGAAGGTTGTCTTCTCTTGATCTTCATTTGCAATTGCAATCTGGTTGTAACCAGAATATCCATCCAGAAAACAATAGTAGTCATGTCCAGCTAGGCGCTCAAGCATCTGATCAATGAATGGCAGAGGAAAGTGGTCTTTCCTTGTAGTTGCGTTGAGCCTCCTATAGTCAATGCACACTCTGTGGCCTGTGACTGTCCTTTGGGGCACCAGTTCGTTATCAGCATTCTTTACCACAGTGATCCCAGACTTCTTGGGCACGACCTGAACTGGGGAGACCCACTTGGAGTCTGAAATAGGGTAGATCACCCCACAATCAAGGAGTTTGATAACCTCCTTCTTCACTACTTCCATCATTGGAGGGTTGAGACGACGTTGAGCCTCTCTAGTAGGTTTAGACCCCTCCTCCAGAAGTATCCTATGGACGCAAGTTGTAGGGCTGATTCCCTTGATGTCCGCCAATGTCCATCCTATGGCGGTCTTGTGTTGCTTCAACATGTCCACCAACTTCTCTTCTTGTGGAGTCGTTAGTGCAGAGGACACAATCACTGGTAAGGTCTCCTTGTCCCCTAAGTAGACATACTTCAAATGGTCTGGAAGAGGTTTAGCTCAAGTTCTGGGGCCTGGACCACTGAAGGTAAAGTCTTGTTAGTGGATAACTGAATGGACAAGGGAGAAACAGACTTACCTATGAAGGGTGATGCCTCAAGGAAGGAGACGTTTTCAATGATTTTCTCCTCACAAGTGTCTTTCAACTTGTCCTCTGGGATGGTGACGCCTTCCTTTGTATAGCCTACCCCACTCTCAAGGGTAGTGACTAGGGTATCCTCATGCATAACATCAAACATTTTCTGCGCAAGTTCATCCAAAATGTCAGCAGAAAAACAATCATTAACCTCTAGGGGATACCTCATGGCTTCAAAGATGTTAAAGCCAATAATGTCACCATCGAACTCCATTGTAAGAGAGCCTTCATACACATCAATCTTCGTCCTAGCTGTCCTTAAGAAAGGACGTCCCAAAAGCAATGGAGTGGAACTTACAGGGGAGTCCTCCATTTCCAATACATAAAAATCAGCTGGGAAGATAAGATGGTTAACCTGTACAAGTACATCCTCCAACAAACCTCTAGGGTATGCATTGGATCTGTCAGCTAACTGAATGATAACATTGTCAGATTTAAGTTCCCCTAGACCTAGGGTTTCATAAACTGAATAGGGCATAACATTAACAGATGCACCTAGGTCTAGCATAGCATTCTTAAATCTAGAGTTACCAATAGTACACGGAATAGTAAAGCTTCCAGGATCCTTACACTTTGGAGGAATCTTTCTTTGAATCAGGGCAGAGACATTCTCACTTACCTTTACCACCTCCTTTTCACGGTTTACTCTCCTAGTAGTGCAAAGCTCTTTGAGGAACTTGGCATACTTAGGGACTTGCTTGATGGCCTCTAGGAGGGGTAGGTTTACTTGCACCTTCTTGAAAGTTTCCAAGATGGCTTGGTCACTTTCATCCTTCTTAGATTGGGCAAACCTGCGTGGGAAGGGCATGCAAGAAGAAGAAGAAGGGTTAGCAATAACCGAACTCGATAGGTTAGAATTATTACCTTTGATTTCCGGTTTTGCCTTTAAAGATGAGGATGCCTTGGTCTCTTCCTTTGACGTTGCAGGGTCCTTCTCAACACCCAACTTGGTGGGCTCTTGGTCTTCCTCAATCTCTATGCTCATTTGGACCTTCTTGGGTTGCTTGGGTGGATCCACCAATGGTCTTCCACTCCTCGTAGTCACAACTGATGCATTCTCCACATTACCCTTAGGGTTAGGTATTGTGCCACTAGGAAGCTTCCCAGTCTCATGAATCTTGCTCATGAAGTCCACAACTTGGCCCATCTGCTTCTTAGGATCTGCAATATCCTTAGTGTGGGTCTGTTGTCCTTGAATCAAAGCTTGAGTAGAGTTTGTCAAGGCTTGGGTGGAACTAGTCAAGGCTTCCAACGTTTTGTCATAGTGAGACATTGAAGGTCCTGAGTTCTGTTGAGGAGGAGGCATGTAGGGCCTTTGAAAAGATGATCCTTGGAATGAAGGCCCTTGAGGACGTTGGAAGTTCCCACCAAGAGGATTCTGAACATTCTCATTGTTGGTCCACTTGAAGTTGGGATGGTCCCTCCATCCTGGGTTATAAGTATTGGAGTAAGGGTCATGTCTAGGACGTTGAGGTCCTCCTTGATATCCTCCTTGATACCCTCCAATAGCATTTGCAGATTCCCATCCTCCATTCTCATTGAGTTGAGGGCACTGATCTGTAACATGCCCTTGCATAGAGCATACTCCACAAGCTATTGTTGCACTTGGTCCCTTGGAACTTACCACTTGATTCATGAGTAGAGTAAGCTTACTCAGTTGGTCTTCAATGGTAGTATTCTTGCTCATCTCATGCACCCTACGAATAGAGTGTCCTACCCCTCATATTGTTGGGAGTTCAAGGCACGATTAGCTATAAGCTCCTTCCCAACTGCAGGTGACTTATCCACGAAAGCTCCTCCAGCTGCAGCATCCAACATTTGCCTTTCCAAGGGTAAGAGTCCTTCATAGAAACATGTGAGTAGGGTCTCATCCTTCATCTGATGTTGAGGACATTGTGCAAGTAAGGAATTGAACCTCTCATAGTAAGCAGCATAGGACTCATCATGGGCTTGCTCTATTCCACTGAGCTTCTTTCTAAGTGTGATGACCTTAGAAGCTGAGAAGTATTTCTCCAAGAAGGCCTTTCTCATTGTTTCCCATGATGTGATACGTCCTGCAGGAAGTTCATATAGCCAATCCTTGGCTCTATCAGCTAGAGAGAATGGAAATGCTCTCATCTTCAGAAGATTCTCATCTGCCCCTTGTGGTTGCATGTTTGCACAAACAGATTGGAATTCTCGTACGTGCTTATTAGCATCCTCCATATTAAGGCCATGGAAGATAGGGAGCTTGTGCAACAGTCCACTCTTAAGCTCAAACTCTGCTTGTCTTCCAGCTGCAGGGGCAGGGTATACTATGCCTGTAGGGGGTCCTCCTTCAACAGTTGCGGTGGAGAGTTCCCTAATAGATGCCATTCTCTCTTCTTCGACTTCTTCAGGTGGTGGTGAAGGTGGTGGTGTAGAGTTGGACGAAATCACAGGTGAAGGTGAACGTGAAGGAGGAGATGGACTTGGTGTAGGTGATGTAGACTCCTCAGAAAAGTAAGTCCGCTTCCCTTGCTCGTTAAATGTGTACTCTTTGTATGTTGAAGGGGAAGGGCTTGTGTGCTCAAGAAGTGAAGGACCCTTCAAGCGAGCGAGCCTTGCTTCGATTTCCTTTAGTGTAGAGGATCTAAAAGGCTCGGTCATTCATAGGAATCCTGAACATCATCAAAATTCAAAGAAGTTAGCAAAGTATAAAGTGAGTTAATTACAAATTAGTGATTTATACATCAACCTTACTATTCACGAGTCACTATTCACAAGTTACTATTCACGACTTTACTATTTATGATTTATACAAGTATAAAGAGAAGTATAAATTACAAACTATCCACAATCTTTTCACAAATAAACCACGTAAGAAGTTTATACAAGTATAAAATTGTACAAACAACACAATTTACAAGTGGAGGTTATGTTCAAGTATCTTATTATCTTTACAAAATAAAGTTAATATCTCAATTGATTACAAGTTGTAAGTCGAGCCCAATAGAAACCACTACTATTGGTGAGATACGATCTAGGGATAGTCGTCTAGACATAAGTCGCTTTCCTTTGTTTCAGAAGGCTAGATGGCCAGATTAAGAGATAAGTGAGAGGGAGGACTCATTTTGGTGACACTACGGAGGCTACTCCCTCATTGAGGTTTAGGCCCCTATTGGCTACTCCCACATTGTGGTTTAGGCACAGTCTATAGTATCTCTGAGATCCAATTTGAACCCATCACCCAGGGTCTCAACCTAAGACACAACCTATATGCCTCTTACTCAGCTTGGAAAGAATTCATGTGTTAGACAGTTCTCCAAATGCTAATAAAAGCCGCCCACAACCTCATAAGACCTTAGAAAGGCACTAATGAAGGGTTAAGGCCAATATTAACAAAAGGGCCCTTATCTACTCATACGATTTTACACACTTATAACAATTAAGGACTTAACAATATTTACAATTAATTCTTTTGTTTTCTTTTGTATAACAAGACTTGACACATTGTAAACACAACTTTTACACAACAAAACGTCACACTTTGTACAACTTCCTCTATTTTTTTTTTTTTTTTTTTTTTTTTTTTTTTTTTTTTTTTTTTTTTACTGAAAATACTTACAAGTGATTGTTTTCTTTCCTTTTCTTTACAATTATTTTCAACACTTAGGTACGGGAACAGGGAGTCTCGATGTGCAGTGGGACTGAAACAGCTACCCTTTTCAAGACTATGTTTAATCCAATATACCTTAGTGAATCACAATATTTTCATTTATTATCTATATCATTGATTTCAAATTCAATTCCAAGCGGTAAATCAAGAGGACGTGCGGCCCAAGTATAGTCGTCTAGACACAAAGTCCCTCCTACATCCTTTGGGCAACCTTACTGAGATGGCCAGGTAGGGGAGGGCGACCACGAGAGGTAGAATCCATTTTGGCATGAGCTACTCCCACAATGTGGTTTAGGCTCGTTTGCATGCACTTCTGGATTCAAGAACCAGTCATGAGCGTTGTCCCCTTTCCTAGACACCATCCCACATAGGCTATACTTACTTGGGTGAAAAAGATTCTAAGTGTGAAGACAGTTCAATGAATGTTAATAAAGGCCGCCCTCAACCTTAAGGGACCTGGACTAGGTACCAATAAGGGGTTTAGGCCAATATTAATAAACACGACTTCACCTATTCCTTCTTTAATTTACAACTCACAATTAGAATTCGTATTCAATAATATAAATAACAACCTAAGTAATTAACTAACTAATTAACTAATTAACTAACAAATTATGAACAATTAACACGTAAAATTTTTTTTTTTTTTTTTTTTTTTCGAACACAACATATAAACAAAACAAATATTCACATATTTAACAAGTGATTTTTCAATCCCCGGCAACGGCGCCAAAAATTGATGTCGCTTTTGTTGAGCGACCAATTTAACCCTGAAATGTCATTAGTAGTATAAAGTAAATAGGGATCGTTCTATTCCGGGGATTGAGGGTACACCTGTCAATGTAGGACAAACAAACAATTAAAATTAAAACAAAGTATAATATTTACAAAAATATAACAAAATATATACATATTTACGAAAAAGGGGGGATTTTTGATTTTTGGTTTTCTAGTTTTAAACTGAGTTAAGAAAATAATTAAAATGCAAAAACATAAAAATATAAATGGGATGCAAGAACAAAGATCAAATTCGAAACTCATGATTAAAATTGATTCAAGTTCATCATTGTTCATCATAGTCATGCAAGAGGAGTTGATCATGTGAAACGTTCAAAAGCAAACAATTTCCCATATTTTACTTTCAATGCTAATTAACCTAAGCGAAAGCACCTAGATTAATTCTATCAAACATGCAATCAAACCCTAGAAAGCTAGTCAATCATGTCATGTTTAATGCATTAAGCACCTAGAAAGGCTATCAACTCAAATGTGCAACTTAGTATGAAAAAGTCCACCTAATTGCAATCTTCTTTGATTAAACTCGGTTTTTGTACAAAACCTTTACTACTTATCGATTCAAGAACACAAAACCAAAAAGTTGATCCATGTTCTCGAATTCGTAGCAACATTCACATAAAAACCCTAAATGTTTCGAACCATTCAAGATTATCATACAAAAGATTTCTATCATGCAAATTTAATCAAACACTCACACAAAAGCAACCATAAATCGCAATATATGAATCTGAAAATTAACAATTAATCATAAAATTTCAGAAAACAATATTTGTTCAAACAACTGTTGATAGGAGCATAAAATGCGATGTTTATAATGTTTAAACCCTATATTTTGCTAAGTTATTCCATTTATCTTGATCAATTTAACTTAGTTAGTGTTTTTCAGGTGAAAATGGAGTTTCAAGGTCCAAAAACGTCTAAGGAAGGCATAAGTGGCGCAGAAGTGAAGAGAAATGAAGAAATGGAAGTTCTCCCAGTTTGACTAGGAAAAGGAATCCTAGTTGGAGTAGGAATCAGAAGCTGACTTGGATTCAAACTCTTAAGTCGCGGAAATTAGAAGTTCTACTTGAATAGGGAAACCCAATTCTACTCAAATATGGAATCCTAGTGTGATAAGGAGTCCCTGTTGGATAAGGATTACTCAAGAAGGTTCCGGAAGAGTGTAGAAGAATCGCAGAAAAGAAGTTTGTATTCAACTAGGAAACCTACTTGCATATGGAGTTCTACTCATACTAGGAGAGCTATGGAACGTGCAAGAAGCATCTAGAAGTCTCAAGAAGGTCATATGCCGTGCACATGGAAGAGGAAGTCTCAAAGAATTAGAATTACAAAGCAATATGGAATTTGGACTTCTTGTTGAGTAAGGGTTGGAATTTCGTGAGATTCTTGAGGTTCTAGGGAGTTCTTGAAGTTTCTACTTCAGAATAGGCGTGGAAGGCATGTGAGAGGCATGTGATGTGAAGGAAAACCGAATTGGACTCAACTTGTGCATTAAAAGTCAAATCCATTACAGATTCGGAAATCTGCCTGTGCAGATCAGTCAACTTCAACGGAGTGTCATAAATCGCTCAGAGCTCAGAAAATTATTATCTTTATATGGTTGGAAAGCTACGGATGTCTAGTTTCCAGAGCTTTTTACGGTTAGTCAATAGCTATTTTCTAGAGGAAGTTATGGACGTTTTAGTGGACTGAGGTCAATCCTGCCGGAAATCTGTTTTGTGAGAAAGAAGTCCTAAATCAACACGAACTAAGAGAAACCAAGTAGAAACGAATTGGGAGTGCCTTGAGACGTTCTAATATATATACCTTGTGTATTAGACGTTCAGGGGGAACACTTTTCTCCACAATTTCGTATTCTCACTTGCTTTCTCTCTAGTTTCAGGTTTTCACAATCTTCAAGGAGCTTTGCCGTGCCATCTTCCTCCATTACCGTGTTCATCACTTGTTGCGACACCTTGGAGCTGCTTTGGGTCTTTGGGACGTAACTAAGGGTTGTTCATACGCTTTACCATACATTTACTCACGGTTTGGTGTAATTGTTAGATAGAATTTCTGCTTTGGATTTTCTATGTGTGAACCTAAACTTTTGAGTATGCAATCTTATATTTGAATGTATCTTTGATGTTCTTGTCAATGTTTGATGTGATTGTGTGTCCTTTGTCTTGATAAATTGCCGAATATGGAATGATAATCTGATTTTTGTGCTTCAGTACATGTTAACGATTCACTTGGTCTGACAAACATAAAAGGAAGACTTGCATGTAACTTGCTAGTAATTAGGTTTGATGCTTGGTGAAACCTAATTCGAATAAGTAGTAAAGGCTTGCTTTGAGTCGAAAATCAGATTATGCATGTGATGATGAGTATTGACGCCCTTGGATTTGCATGTCTATTGATTCTTTCTTGAACTTAATGATTTGAAAACGGGATTTTTCATTATTGATATCGAACTTTTCAAAATAAAATTGACTTGATTCTCAATTTGACTTAAGAAAGAAAGTTAAAAGGGGACAATGGTTGCTTGGATCTTTGTGTTCTTGGTTGATAGCTTTCCATGGTAATTAAAAGAAAGATTAAGGGATGCATGAAACATTGATTCTTGAATGGTTCTTGATAAGTTGTTCTTCAAAAGTTCTTCTTTTCCCATCTATGTATAGAAACGATTTTAATCTTTATTTTCTGGAAATTTATGTTTTTAATCTTCAAAAACCCCCCATCTTTATGTTTTCTTGTTTGTGTAAATAATTAAAATTAACTTAGAATTTTTAGGTAGCATGTTCATATAAATAATAAATAAATAAATAAATAAAAATGTTTTTAATTTCGTGAATAGTGAGTCCGTGAATAGTAAATATGTGTTGGTGTTTTCTAGGAATTAATTTGGTGGTTTTTAGGAGTTTGTTATGTATTTTTTATGTGCTCCTATTTTTTAGGGATTGGTTCCTTATTTTTAGGAAAAGTAGTTAGAGTTAGTTTTGACTTAGTATTTCTTGTTTGACTTGGTCAATAATTTATTTTCTTAATAATTAAGTAATCCTAATTAGTATATAACTAGTAATCCTTGTTGTATGTGGATTTCTAATATAACTATGACTTGTAAAATGTATTCTAGTAGGAGTAGGATTCCTAATCTAATTATAACTTGGATTCTTTGTAAATTTCGAATTGTTGTCTATATATACTTGTTATTTTCGTTTGTTTTGTAAATTCATTTTCTTATTTTCGTTTCACATGTAAGCACCCTCAATCCCCGGTTTAGAACGATCCCTGCTTATCCTATACTAACGCTCGACATTTTCAGGGTTTAAATTGGCGAATGCTTTTGCACGTATCAACTGTGTCAACTAAGGCATAACCAACGAAAATTACAAAGCAAAGGTTACAAGGAGAATCGGATTACACCGTGATGAAGATGAGATGAATGAAGTGATGAATGGACTCTTGAATTTCGAAAGCAATCTTCAAGGATGGTGATGGATGATGTGCACGGCTTGTCTTCTTCTTCCTTGGCCTTGCTTGAACTTCGTGGTTGCCCTAGAGGATGGAGATGAACACGGCTAGGCTAGGGAGAGTTTCTGATTTTTTTCTCAAAGTGTAAATGCAAAAGTGTGGAACTAGGACCTTCTTGACGTTGAGAGAAGAGAGGAATATATAGGGGACGGCTTCTAGGTCTTCAAGCCGTGAATTTCTTCTTTATTTTCCATGGAATTAATCTGAAAATGCCACATAGTTTCCTCCAATGATAGCATGCCACATAAGCCCTATGAGGTGGTGCAACCAATCACAAAATTCTCTTTTAATTCCCTAGAAATATTGCCGAAATTCCTTGAGATAATTTCTGATTTTTCTTGTTTAATTTCGGCCAACTTCCTTTAGGAATTCTAGGAATGAATCTAGACTCCATTTAAGCTTTTCTTGGTCTCCACCTTTTTCTCTTTCCTTAAAACTCTCTAGGAAATCTTTTTGCCGAAATCTCTTTGTTTACTTCTTGATTCACACGGCAATTCTCTCTCCTTCCTTGTATTTCTCACGGCAATCCCTAGCTTCTCTCTCTCTTTAAACGGCAAAGGCTCAAGATAACTCTTCCAAGAATATCTCATTCCAAGAAAATCTCCCTAGAAAATCTCCACCAAAATCTTCTTATTATTTCCTGATTTTCCACGTCATCTTCCTTGTTTCTCTCTAGGATTTCACGGCAAAACATCTTTAGGGCTAGGGTTTGCGTCACAAACCCTAGTTCCATGGGCCTTTGTGGGCTTTTATCCAAGTAGCCGAAAATCCAACAAGTCTTGAGAGTTTTTGGGCCTCCATGCGTCACCTTTATGCCATGTCATCATCTAGAGTCTTCAAGAAGCTTCCCTCATGCCATGTACTTCATTAATTCGATTTCCATTCTTGGTTGGCTCAAGAGTCTTGTTTTGGCCAGCTTTCCTCTTTGGACAGGGTTTCTTGGTTGGACCAGGAAAACTTCTTTTCTTCATTTCTGCTCATTTGTGCTTCCCTTTGTACTTCATCTTTGCTCCCCTTGTAGTTCGCAAGCTCCTCTTTCCATTTATGAGTTCATTTCCACTTTCTAGCTCGGAGGTCCTGAAAATAGAAACTAGTAAGAAAAATAGAAACTTTCCTAAAATGAAAAATGGCAACTTTCCTAAACTGAAAATGGGAAACTTTCTAAAAATGACAAATAGAAACTACCGAAAATGGAAACTTACTAGAAATGATAAATAGAAACTACAAAAATAGAAACTTTCTACAAATAGGAACTTTCCCAATCAAAGAATGGAAACTTTCCTAAACAGAGTTTTATTAAGGAAATAACGCAGAAAATGTAGGGAAATGCAGTTAAAACGTCGCATTAAAATGCTCCTATCAAAACATATGATTAAAATTGATTCAAACCCTAATATTGTTCATCTAAGTCATGAGAAAGGAGTCGATCATGTGAAACATTCGAAAGCAAATGAATTCCCATTTTTTACTTTTCAATGCTAATTAACCTAAGCGAAAGCACCTAGATTAATCCTATCAAACACGCAATCAAACCCTGGAAAGCTAGTCAATCATGTCATGTTTAACGCATTACACATAGAGAAAGGCTATCAACTCAAGTGTACAACATAGTATGGAAAAGTCCACCTAATTGCAATCCTCGTTAATTAAATTCAATCTTTGTACAAAACCTTTACTACTTTGATTCAAGTTTACACAAAACGAAAAGTCGATTTCATGTTCTTAAACCTAGCACCAATTATATCGAAACCCTAAGTGTTTGCAACCACATAAGATTAAAATACAAAAGTTATCTATAACGCAAATTTAATTAAACAAACCCACATAAGCAACTCTCGAATCACAATAATATGAATCTGAAAATTCTCAATTAATCATAAAAATTCCAGAAATTAATATTTGTTCAAACACATATGTCAACTAGTTCATAACCAACGAAATTCAAAGCAAAGGTTACAAAGGAGAATCGGATTACACCGTGAGATGGGGATGGTGATAAACGATTGATGTGGTGGTCTCTTGAATCTCGAAAGCAAGCTTCAAGGTTGGAGATGGATGATGGATGCTCATGGCTATGCTTCTTCTCCCTTGGCCTTGCTTGAACTCGTGGAGATGACTAGAGGATGGAGAAACTCACGGCTATGCTAAGAAGATTTTCTGATTTTTTTCTAAAGTGTAAATTGTATGGGGGAGAGGAACCCTTCTCAACGTCAAAGAGGTGGGTATATATAGGAGCATCGCTAGGGTTCACAAAGCAATCAGAATTTTCCACATAGCTTCAACCAATGATAATTCGCCAAGTAAGCTTGTGATGTGGTCCAACCAATCATAATTCTCTAAAATACCTCCCTAATATTTAATTGCCGAATTTCCTTGAAATTATTCTGATTTTCTTCATGAATTTCGGCCAACATTCCTTTAGGGAATTTAGGGATGAATCTAGACGCTTTTTGAGCTTTTCCTTGGTGCACACATATTTTCCTTCCATAAATATCTCCCTTGAATCTCTCATTGCGTCATCTCCTTGATTATTTCTGATTTTTGTTGGTTTCTGAAATTTTATGATTAATTGTTAATTTTCAGATTCATATATTGCGATTTATGGTTGCTTTTGTGTGAGTGTTTGATTAAATTTGCATGATAGAAATCTTTTGTATGATAATCTTGAATGGTTCGAAACATTTAGGGTTTTTATGTGAATGTTGCTACGAATTTGAGAACATGGATCAACTTTTTGGTTTTGTGTTCTTGAATCGATAAGTAGTAAAGGTTTTGTACAAAAACCGAATTTAATCAAAGAAGATTGCAATTAGGTGGACTTTTTCATACTAAGTTGCACATTTGAGTTGATAGCCTTTCTAGGTGCTTAATGCGTTAAACATGACATGATTGACTAGCTTTCTAGGGTTTGATTGCATGTTTGATAGGATTAGTCTAGGTGCTTTCGCTTAGGTTAATTAGCATTGAAAGTAAAATATGGGAAATTGTTTGCTTTTGAACGTTTCACATGATCAACTCCTCTTGCATGACTATAATGAACAATGATGAACTTGAATCAATTTTAATCATGAGTTTCGACTTTGATCTTTGTTCTCACATCCCATTTGTATTTTTTATGTTTTTTGCATTTTAATTATTCTTTACTTAGATTTTATTTTCGAACTAGAAAACCAAAAACCAAAAATCCCCCCTTTTTCGTAAATATGTATATATTTTGTTATATTTTTGTAAATATTATACTTTGTTTTAATTTTAATTGTTTAATTGTTTGACAATGACAGGTGTACCCTCAATCCCCGGAATAGAACGATCCCTATTTACTTTATACTACTAATGACATTTCAGGGTTAAATTGGTCGCTCAACAAAAGCGACACCAATTTTTGGCGCCGTTGCCGGGGATTGAAAAATCATTTGCCATATTGTGAATATTTGTTTTGTATATTGTGACCGAAAAAAAAAAAAAAAATTACTTGTTAATTATTTTGTAATTGTCGAAAATTAGTAGATTAATTACTTAGGTTGTTATTTATATTATTGAATACGAATTTTAATTGTAAGTTGTAAATTAAAGAAGGAATAGGTGAAGTCGTGTTTATTAATATTGGCCTAAACCCCTTATTGGTACCTAGTTCAGGTCCCTTAAGGTTGAGGGCGGCCTTTATTAACATTCATTGAACTGTCTTCACACTTAGGACCTTTTATATCCAAGTAAGTATAGCCTATGTGGGATGGTGTCTAGGAAGGGGACAACGCTCATGACTGGTTCTTGAATTCAGAAGTGCATACAAATGAGCCTAAACCACAATGTGGGAGTAGCTCATGCCAAAATGGATTCTACCTCTCGTGGTCGCCCTCCCCTACCTGGCCATTTCAGTAAGGTTGCCCAAAGGATGTAGGAGGGACTTGGTGTCTAGACGACTATACTTGGGCCGCACGTCCTCTTGATTTACCGCTTGGAATTGAATTTGAAATCAATGATATATATAACAAATGAAAATATTGTGATTCACTAAGGTATATTGGATTAAACATAGTCTTGAAAAGGGTAGCTGTTTCAGTCCCATTGCACATCGAGACTCCCTGTTCCCGTACCTAAGTGTTGAAAATAATTGTAAAGAAAAGAAAAGAATGTAAATAATTGTACTTATTTTCGTAAAAAAATAAAAAAGAGAAAAAGAGAAAAAAAGAGAAAAAAAATATATATATATAATGTGTGACGTTTGTTTGTTGTCTTGTTTGAAAGTTTTTGCAAATTGTGTCTAATCTTGTAAACAAAAGAAAAGAATTAATTGTAAATATTGTTAAGTCCTTAATTGTTATAAGTGTGTAAAATCGTATGAGCAGATAAGGGCCCTTTTGTTAATATTAACCTTAACCCTTCATTAGTGCCTTTCTAAGGTCTTTTGAAGTTGAGGGCGGCTTTTATTAACATTTGGAGAACTGTCTAACACATGAGTTCTTTTCAAGCTGAGTAAGGGGCATATAGGTGGTGTTTTAGGTTAAGACCCTGGGTGATGGGTTCAAATTGGATCTCAGAGATACTATAGACTGTGCGTAAACCACAATGTGGGAGTAGCCGATCGGGGCCTAAACCTCAATGAGGGAGTAGCCTCCGTAGTGTCACCAAAATGAGTCCTCCCTCTCACTTACCTCTTAATCTGGCCATCTAGCCTTCTGAAACAAAGGAAAGCGACTTATGTCTAGGTGACTATCCCTAGATCGTATCTCACCAATAGTAGTGGTTTCTATTGGGCTCGACTTACAACTTGTAATCAATTGAAATATTAACTTTATTTTGTAAAGTTTATAAGATACTTGAACATAACCTCCACTTGTAAATTGTGTTGTTTTGTACATTTTATACTTGTATAAACTTCTTACGTGGTCTATTTGTGAAAAGATTGTGGATAGTTTTTAATTTATACTCTATTTTATACTTGTATAAATCATAAATAGTAAAGTCGTGAATAGTAACTTGTGAATAGTGACTCGTGAATAGTAAAGTTGATGTATAAATCACTAATTTGTAATTAACTCACTTTATACTTTGCTAACTTTTTTGAATTTTGATGATGTTCAGGATTCCTATGAATGACCGAGCCTTTTAGACCCTCTACATTAAAGGAAATTGAAGCAAGGCTCGCTCGTTTGAAGGGTCCTTCACTCCTTGGGCACACAAGCCCTTCCCCTTCAACATACAAGGAGTACACATTTAACGAGCAAGGGAAGCGGATTTACTTTTCTGAGGAGTCTACATCACCTACACCAAGTCCATCTCCTCCTTCACGATCACCTTCACCTGTGATTTCGTCCAACTCTACACCACCACCTTCACCACCACCTGAAGAAGTCGAAGAAGAGAGAATGGCATCTATTAGGGAACTCTCCACCGCAACTGTTGAAGGAGGACCCCCTACAGGCATAGTATACCCTGCCCCTGCAGCTGGAAGACAGGCAGAGTTCGAGCTTAAGAGTGGATTGTTGCACAAGCTCCCTATCTTCCATGGCCTCAATATGGAGGATGCTAACAAGCACGTACGAGAATTCCAATCTGTTTGTGCAAACATGCAACCACAAGGGGCGGATGAAAACCTTCTTAAGATGAGAGCATTTCCATTCTCTCTAGCTGATAGAGCCAAGGATTGGCTATATGAGCTTCCTGCAGGTCGTATCACATCATGAGAAACAATGAGAAAGGCCTTCTTGGAGAAATACTTCCCAGCTTCAAAGGTCATCACACTTAGGAAGAAGCTTAGTGGAATAGAGCAAGCCCATGGATGAGTCATATGCTGCGTACTATGAGAGGTTCAACTCCCTACTTGCACAGTGTCCTCAACATCAGATGAAGGATGAGACCCTACTTACATGTTTCTACGAAGGACTCTTACCCTTGGAAAGGCAAATGTTGGATGCTGCAGCTGGTGGAGCTTTTGTGGATAAGTCACCTGCGGTTGGGAGGGAACTTATAGCTAATCGTGCCCTAAACTCCCAACAGTATGAGGGTGTGAGACAACCCACTCGTAGGGTAAATGAGGTGAGCACTAGTCCTGCCATTGCGGATCAATTGAGCAAACTCACCCTTCTTGTGAACAAGGTGGCGACTACTCAAGGCCATGGAGGACCCTCTGCTTGTGGGGTATGCTTTACTCAAGGACATCTTACGGATCAATGTCCTCAACTGAGTGAGAATGGTGGTTGGGAATCTGTGAATGCTATAGGAGGCTATCAAGGGAACCAAGGGGGTCCCCCACGTCCAAGGTATGATCCATATTCGAATACCTATAACCCTGGATGGAGGGACCACCCCAACTTCAAGTGGACCAACAATGAAAATGTTCAGAACCCTCTTGGTGGCAGTTTCCAACGTCCTCAAGGACCTCCTTATCAAAGACCTTACATGCCTCCTCAACACAATGTAGGGAATCCCAATTCTCACTATGATAAGACGATAGAGGCATTGACTAATTCTACTCAGGCATTGACTAATGCCACACAGACTTTGCTTCAAGGACAACAGACCAATGCCAAGGATATTGCAGAGCTCAAGAAGCAAATGGGACAAGTGGTGGACTTCATGACCAAGTTTCATGAGAGTGGTAAGCTTCCGAGCAACACAATTCAAAACCCAAAGGGAAGCTTTGAAGGTTCCACCAACTGAGGAGAAGAGGAAACCACGTCTAGGCTGAGAAGACGTTAAAACCAAGCGCTACTTGGGAGGCAACCCATGCAAATCAGATTTGCTTTCTTTATCCTTATCTTTTATTTTTCGTTTTTGCTTTTTGAATTTAGTATTATTTTCGTAAATTTCATCCCTATATGCTTAAGTGTTTCATTGCATGCTTTTAATTGATTACATTGAGGACAATGCAATATTTAAGTGTGGGGGAAGGGATTTACACTTTTATCTTGAGTCATATATTGAAAAATACAAAAAAAAATGAAAAATGTCAAAAATTTAAAAATTTTCGTTGCTTTTGTTCTTGTTTTTGAGTCTTAGGATGCCCTTTCAACTGTCTAGGATGATTCTATATCCCTGAAATCATGACTAAAAGAGGATCACAAAATTGAGATGACTTAAACATGGTATTCTTTGGTTAATTGAGATATATGAAAAATATGTGCCTTGTAGTGGATATGGATTTCGAAACTTTAGTACAGAATATGAGCATGTTAAGATAAGTTTTGATTCATAAAGCCCATGTGAGATAATTGAGCCATGTCCCTTTTTCTTGGAGTGATAAATGAAAAATACATTCTTAATTTCTTGGCGATATTTTGATGATCTCATTATTCTTTCATTTGATTGACTGCTTGCCATAGATTAAGTTTGATGGACTAGAGAATGCTAGAATTCGCTCTTGTGCTTGTTGAGACGTTTGTCAATACATGGCCCTGATTCTGGAAGGGATAGAGGCACCCTAGGAATTACCACCATTGCCAAATGAACTTGTGTCCCCAATTGTGCCCGTCGTGGGACTCCGCTAGATTAGCCCCTTTGAGCCTACATCAAGCCTTTTCATTCATCACCCTTAAAATCCTTAACCAGGAAGCTTAGTATAGTTACAACCCTACCCTTTGTTCTAAGAACTTAGTGGAGCTATCTTTTGAGACATACTACATGGGTTTGGTGCTAAGGATGAAAATTGAGAAGAGGTGAAAGTTCAAGTGTGGGGGTAGACTTGTCCATAAAGAAAAAATATGTGAAAGCCGTGAAAAATGAAAAGAAAAAAAATTGTGTACGGCTAGAAAGAAAAGAAAGAAATATTTATGGATTTTAGTCCCCCATACTTAGTGATTTTGGAGTTTACTTTGAACTGAAGGCCCACTACAGAAAAATTTGGCCTTTGTCCATACCACTATAGTTCAAGGGAAGTCTACAATGAAGATTGGGCCCAACATGAAGATATTAGGCCCCTTTTATGTTACCTCTAGGGAAAGTGACGTTTTTGCAATGCCTTGGTGGATTTCTTGAGGTCTCTACATGTACATGTGCTCTGCTAGGTTTTTAGGACACTTTGATAAATCCTTATCCTTCATTTCTTAAAACCTTGAGCCTTTGATGCGGCTGAAATAGCCTCACAATTTAACCCTGCAAAATGTAGTTGTCAGTATAGGATAAGCAGGGATCGTTCAGTCCGGGGATTGTAGGGTACACCTACACAAAAAGGTCAATTAACAAATAAAAGAATAAAATGGGGGTTTTGGAATTTGGTTTCTAATCTACTAAAAATAAAAACAAAGCAAATAAAATTATCTACAATGATCGACTTCCCTAACCTAGACCAATACCACTCAGAAATTACTAAGTGTAAAAACAGAAAATTCATTTCAACATGCTACAAAAATGTGCCCACCTTAAATGCCTAGATAAGAGCTCAAATGAAAAGCCTCAGCGGATCAATCCACTTATCTGATTCATTCTAATGTAGGCTTGAATCGGAAAAGTCCTTACCAAGCCTAATACTACTAATTTTCGAAAACACTCAGCGTAATTCTCTTAACTAGTAGTATTATCTAACCCTCGAATCAACTCACACGTGCAAATTAACCATTAGACATAGAATTTAACACGTAATTTCCAGAATCGTTTAACCATTGAACATAGTTTTTACCACTTTTTAGAACTAATTGCTACTTGTTTAACTCAGCGCCTTAACAAATAACAATTACTCTTGGCAAATTAAGAAAACACACAAGAACTCTCACCATTATTCTAGCATGCAAACTTATTAACCTAACTCTGAAAATTACCTAAACACGTAAAAGGGCACAAGATTGTAACATGCATCATAAAAGAATTCTCGAAATTAACTCAATAATAAACTGAAAATCTCAAAAATATTAATAAAAATATTCTGAAAATTCCATGTCTCCAATTACACAACTTGCAAATTGAAACACACAAAACCGAAATAAAAATTGTAAGTAGAGTCATAGTTACACTTTGAAGCTTTCCTCAGCGGCTTAGCAACACGGTGATGAACTCGTCTCTGCTATGGTGGTGGAGCGTCCTTGACTCAGCGCCTAAGAGCTTTGTAGATTGATGGATGGATGGTGTCACGGTTTTGTTAGATATGGAGGTTTGAGGAGTGAATTGGGTAGTCTTGGAATGATCTTGGCTGGGAAGTGATCTTGGCTAGGAAGTGATCTTGGCTAGGAAGTGATCTTGGCTGGGAAGTGATGCAAATTCAGTTCTGGACGTTGCCTATTTATAGGGGAGCATTGGTTGGCTTTCCCAACTGAAACGTCTTCTTTATGGCCTTAACTCCTCTCATAATGGGGCAATTCCTTTAATTTCTGATAGGAGCATAAAATGCGACGTTTATAATGTTTAAACCCTATATTTTGCTAAGTTATTTCCTTTATCTTGATCAATTTAACTTAGTTAGTGTTTTACAGGTGAAAATGGAGTCTCAAGGTCCAAAAATGGCTAAGGAAAGCGCAAGTGGCGCAGAAATGGAAAGAAATGAAGAAATGGAAGTTCTCCCAGTTTGACTAGGAAAAGGAATCCTAGTTGGAGTAGGAATCAGAAGCTGACTTGGATTTAAACTCTTAAGTCGCGGAAATTAGAAGTTCTACTTGAACAGGGAAACCCAATTCTACTCAAATATGGAATCCTAGTGTGATAAGAAGTCCCTGTTGGATAAGGATTACTCAAGAAGGTTCCGGAAGAGTGTAGAAGAATCGCAGAAAAGAAGTTTGTATTCAATTAGGAAACCTACTTGCATATGGAGTTCTACTCGCACTAGGAGAGCTTTGGAACGATCATGAAGCATCTAGAAGTCTCAAGAAGGTCATATGCCGTGCACATGGAAGAGGAAGCAACAAGAGATTCGAATTACAAAGCAATATGGAATTTGGACTTCTTGTTGAGTAAGGATTGGAATTTCGTGAGATTCTTGAGGGTTCTTGACGTTTCTACTTTAGAATAGGCGTGCAAGGCATGTGAGAGGCATGTGATGTGAAGGAAAATCGAATTGGACTCAACTTGTGCCTTCAAAGTCAAATCCAATACAGATTCGGAAATCTGCCTGTGCAGATCAGTCAACTTCAACGGAGTGTCAAAAATCGCTCAGAGCTCAGAAAATTATGATCTTTATATGGTTGGAAAGCTACAGATGTCTAGTTTCCAGAGCTTTTTACAGCTCATCAATATCTATTTTCTAGAGAAAGTTATGGCCGTTTTAGTGGACTGAGGTCAATCCTGCCGGAAATCTGTTTCGTGAGAAAGAAGTCCTAAATCAATACAAACTAAGAGAAACCAAGTAGAAACGAATTGGGAGTGCCTTGAGACGTTCTCCTATATATACCTTGTGTATTAGACGTTTCAAGGTTAAGAATTTTCTCCACAATTTCGTATTCTCACTCGTTCTCTCTAGTTTTCAGGTTTTCGCAATCTTCAAGGAGCAAGGCCGTAACCATCCATCTTCCTAGCCGTGATCAACACTTGTGCATCATCTTGGATCTGCTTTGGACCTTGGGACGTGACTAAAGGTTGTTCACACCATCATCTTTTCATGTATTCTTACGGTTTTGGCTTTCTTGTAGTTAGAATTTCTGCTTTGGAATTTCTGTTGTGTGAACTGAAACTATGATGTGACAAACTGATTTTTGGATGCAATTTAGATGGTTCTTTTCATGATTGATGTGTTTATGTGTTCTTGATCTTGCTTAGTTGCCGAAATTAAAGAATAATAATCTGGTTTTATGCTTCATTACATGTTAACGATTTACTAAGTCTGACAAACAATTAGGATGACTTGCATGTAACTTGCTAGTAATTAGGGTTGATGCTTTGTGAACCTTAATTCGAAATAAGTAGTAAAGGCTTGCTTTGAGTCGAAATCAGATTATGCATGTGATGAATTGACTTGCTTTGAGTGCTTGGATTTGCATGTTCATCAATTCTTTCTTGAACTTAATGATTTGAAAACGGATTTTCAACGTATGTGTGATGTCTACTTTTCGAAATAAATTGGTCTAGTGCTTTGCTATTTCGATTCACATAAGAAAGAAAGTTTAAAGGGACATTGGTTGCTTTGATCTTTGTGTCTTGATTGATGGTGTTCTTGGCAATTAATAAAGATTAAGGGATGCATGAATATGTTGTTCTTGATTGTTCTTGATGAATTGTTTTCCAAAAATTCTTCTTTTCCCACCTATGTAAATAAAATGTTTTCTTGTTTTTAATCTTTTAATGTTTTCGAAATTTTATATTTTGATCTTCAAAAACCCCCCCCATCTTTATGTTTTCTTGTTTGTGTAAATAAATAAAATTAACTTAGATTTTTAGGTAGCATGTTAACCTACATAAATAATAAATAAATAAATAAATAAATGTTTTTAATTTCGTGAATAGTGAGTCCGTGAATAGTAAATATGTGTTTGTTTTAGTTTTAGTGTTTTTTAGGAGTTTGTTATGTGTTTGTTATGTGCTCCTATTTTTTAGGGATTAGCTCCTAAATTTTAGGGAAAGTAGTTAGAGTTAGTTTTGACTTAGTATTTTGTGTTTGACTTGGTCAACAATTTGTTTTCTTAGTAATTAAGTAATCCTAATTAGTATATAACTAGTAATCCTTGTTGTATGTGGATTTCTAATATAACTATGACTTGTAAAATGTATTCTAGTAGGAGTAGGATTCCTAATCTAATTATAACTTGGATTCTTTGTAAATTTTGAATTGTTGTAAATATATACTTCTATTTTCGTTTGTCTTGTAAATTCTTCTCCTTAAATTTGTTTCTCACATGTTAGCACCCTCAATCCCCGGCTTGAACGATCCCTGCTTATTCTATACTAACGCTCGACATTTTCAGGGTTTAAATTATGCGCTTCCTTTCGAACGTATCAATTTCCAAGCTGAAACATCTTTCTCTTATTTATTTTTCCAGCTGAAACATCTTTTTCTTTTATTCCTCAACTGAAAACGTCTTTTCTCCTTTATTCCCCAACTGAAAACGTCTTATTCTTATTTATTTTCCAGCTGAAACATCTTTTTCTTTTATTCCTCAACTGAAAACATCTTTTCTCCTTTATTTCCCTTCTTCATTGCTTGGTCAAATATCTTAATGCTTTATTTTATGACTCCATCATTGCTGTTTCCAAGAGTTCAACCAGGCAACGTTTCCTACAACAAGCAGGAGAATATCAGAATTTTCTAGAGAAAATAAAGGGAAATTAAAATGTAAAGACCGCAAAAATAGTTGACAGTTAGGAATCCTGATCCAGCTAGGATTTTTCATGAATTTTACTTTTTCCGCCTATTTCACTCCAAACACTCAACAAGACTTTCAAAATGACTTAATGACTCAAAACACTAAACTAAGGGAGAAATAAGGCTAAAATGAGGCACATAATTAATAATATCGTCACACTTTTTTGCTCCTATCAACTACCCCACACTTAGCTTTGGCTAGTCCCTTAGCAAAACAAAAATACAAAACAAAACAACGACTCAACAAAAACAAGTAAATGACTCTACTTCCCCTAACTGTTGTCTCAGAGACTCCAAACTCATGGCTTTCACGTTAAACACTTAATCAAAATTGCATAGATAATTCCATGGTTAATAAACCTGTGACATTCATATGACTAAGCGAGATATGGAGAACTTAAGTTATAAAGTGAATGATAGCATGTTTCGAACAAGTCCAATCCAAACTCACAGGGCATACTCTCGATTAGGGCTGGGATTTTAGCCCGGAAGCCCGGAACTGGCCCGGGACCGGCCCGAACAGTCCGGGCTTTAATATTTATTTTACATGTTTTTCAAGGCCCGGCCCGAAATAAATAAAATACGGTCCGGGCCCGGGCCCAAAATAAAAAAAATAAAAAAGCCCGAAGGCCCGAAAATTGGTGCAATTGACACATGTTTGCATATTATTGGTAGGTGTATTCAGGCTTACAATATGTGTGCACAGGCGATTCCTAACCCAACTAAAACCTAAATCACTCAACCCTAACCGAGTCAGCGGCCTCACTCTCTCAGTCTCTTTTCGTTTTCGACTCACTCTCTCTCTCTCTCTCGGCCACCATCCGCAGACCCACCCCGTCGCCGCTTCTACCGCCGACCCACCCTTGCCGGTTCGATCTCTCCTACCCACTGTAAGTAAAACCTTCTCTTTGAACTTCATTGTTGGGATTGAATTCGAAACCACCTCTTCCAATAACCAAAATTGATGCGATTTCCTTTCAATCTTTCATGGCCGTGTGAAGAATCTTCGAGGAAGGTCTGCGAGGAACTGAAGGTCAAGATCTGCGAGGAAGCTTTTTGAGTTGCGGGGATTCTGGGAAGGTCAAGATCTGCACCGTCTGATATCACATGGAAGGTCTACGGCACCGTTATCCGACGTGGAGGACAACACCATCACCGTGGTACGCATAGCTCCAATCTCTCCCTCTTTCTATAAATCTTGCTCCTTTTTTTTTGTGTAATGTTTTTAGGGTTTTTAACTGATCTTGGTGATGTGGGTCTCTGCTGATCTTTCTTGTTGTTGGAAATCGCGCTTCGTGAAGTGAGGGAGAAGCTTTGGCTGCAGGAAGTGAATGCAGATAGTCCATTGAGGGGGTCAAAAAATGAGAAGTCTGAGGAATTTCGGATTGTAAAATTGCAGGAGTTGACGATTGCAAGTGAAAAATTACAGGCCTCATTCCTCAAAGGAACAGATTTGCAGGTTAATTTTGTATAATTTACCCAAAATTTTGGTGTTTTGTTTTTATTTTTTGTTGTTTCCAAGTTGTTGAATTTATGCTTTAGCTTTCAGTGTTGATATTGTTTTCTGTTTTGATTTTTTTTTCCCTCCTCAGCTTCAGTGTTGAATATGGCCACTGATGATTCGACGATGGCGAAAGAAATTGTTCCAGCTTCTGAAGAAGAACGAAAAGAAGAAAAGCAGCCTCCAACATCACAGAATGATACGCTCAAAGCAAGCATATAATTTAACCCTTTAAACATCATTAGTAGTATAAGCAAGTAGGGATCGTTCTATTCCGGGGATTGAGGGTACACCTGTCAATGTAGGACAATATAAACAATTAAAATAAAACAAAGTATAATATTTACACAATATAAACACAATTTACGATTTAAGGGGGGTGTTTTAGGTTTTGGTTTTCGAAAATTAAAAGAAAGAATAAAACTAAGTATAAACAAAAACACAAATACAAGAATGATATGTAAGAAACAAAGATTAAAACCAAGTTCATGATTGAATTCGAATTAACTTCATATTGTTCTTCCAAGTCATGTGAAAGGAGTTGATCATGTGAAACATTCGAAAGCAAACGATTTCCCATATTTTACTTTTCAACGCTAATTAATCTAAATGAAAGCACATAGATTAATCCTATCAAACATGTAATCAAACCCTAGAAAGCTAGTCAATCATACATGTTCAACGCAAGAAGTTCAAGGAAAGGCTATCAACTCAAGTGTACAACTTAGTATGAATAAGTTCACCTAATTGCAATCCTCTTCAATTGAATTCGATTTTTGTCCAAAACCTTTACTACTTTGATTCAAGTTTACACAAAACGAAAAGTCGATTTCATGTTCTTAAACCTAGCACCAATTATATCAAAACCCTAAGTGTTTGCAACCACATAAGATTAAAATACAAAAGTTATCTATAAAGCAAATTCAATCGAACAATCACACATAAGCAACTATGGAATCACAACATAGAAATCGAAAATCCTTTATTCAATCATAAAATTTCAGATTATAAACCTTGTTCAAACATCAATGTCAACTAGAAACAATTCTCACGAAACAAAGCAAGATTACAAAGAAAGAGGTTGAATTACACCGTGAGATGGAGATGGGGATGAAGGATGAAACGTTATGGATTCTTGAATCTCGAAAGCAAGCTTCAAGGTGGAGGATGGATGATGATGCTCACGGCTCCTTCTTCTTCTTCTTCTCCCTTGCTTGAAACGTTGAATGCACTAGAGGATGGAGAGAGCTTTCGCGTAGAGAGAATTTTCTGAATTATGGGGTGTTGGTTGGAACGTCTAGGGTGAGTGTATATATAGGGAACGGCATGTCTTGGCTTCCAAGCCGTGAGTTTTCTGATTTATTTACCAAGGAATTAAATTAATAATTCCACATGCCTTCCACCAATGAGAAATTGCCAAGTAAGCCCTAGTGTGTCATCCAACCAATCATAAAATTCCAAGGAGATACCCTAATATATTCTTGCCGAAATTCCTTGAATATTTTCTGATTTTCTTCTTGATATTTCGGCCAAAACATGCTTAGGGTTTCTAGGAATGAACCTAGACGCAATTTGGTCTCTTTCTTGATTTCTTTCCTTAAACTCCACCCTAGAAAATCTCTTGCGTAATCTTTGATTCTTCCCTTGATTTTTCACGCCACTTTTGCCTCCTCCTTTTGATTTTCACGGCAATACAACCCTAGGGTTTCCTCCATGCGTCACAAACCCTAATTCCATGGGCTTTTGATGGGCCTTGATCCATTTTGCCGAAAATCCATAGAGTTCTTGGGCCTCGTTGCTTCAACTTCAAGTCTTCTCATCTTCCAACGCAAAACTCATTATTTTTCCATTTCTTTTTCATGGTTGCGTTGGAAACTTGCTCGGAAAGCCTTCCTCCATTTCGCAGGGTTTCCTAGTTGGATTAGGAAAGCTTGTTTCTTCATTTCTGCTCAATGTGTGGCCCAATTCTTCTCATATTCGTTCGTCTTGATGTTCGCAAGCTCCTCTTTCCATTCGTGCATTCATTTCCACTTTTTAGCTCGGAGGTCCTGAAAATAGAAACTAATATGAAAAATGGAAACTTACCTAATTTGAAAAATAGAAACTTTCTAAAATTGAGAAATGGAAAGTTTCTAAAAATGAAAAATAGAAACTTACTAAAAATGAGAAATGAGAAATGAGAAATGAAAAATGAGAAATGAGAAATGAGAAATGAAGACAAAAATGGAAACTTTCTACAATAAGGAACTTTCCCAATCAAAGAATGGAAACTTTCCCAAACAGGGATTTTTCAAGGAAATGGCGCAGAAAAATGTAGGGAAATGCAGTTAAAACGTCGCATTAAAATGCTCCTATCAAATTCCCCCACACTTAGCTTTTGCTAGTCCCTTAGCAAAATCACAACACAGACACGACTACGACTCAACGAAAATTTAAAGACTTGACACATAACAGACTCTATTGCCCTTTAACTTTTTGTCTCAGCAATCTCTTACTTTCATAACACCAAGATTAGCACTTCACCAAGAATCAATGTTTAGGCATTCGAGAGTTAATTAAAACACATAAGTTACATATACACAAGTAGGACTTGGTTGGAACAATGGTGATGGTTTCTGTTAAGCATGTTTCAAACAAGTATGATTCAAATCCTCACAAAGTATATCCACTCTTTCTTCTCTCAGATTATGGCAATGCTTAAAAGCTTATACACTCAAGTATATGTGAAAGATAGCAAGTGTATCACATATTGCAAGAAACGAAAGCACATGTATAAATTTCTTTTAAAGATCTCATGAAGGACATCAACTACTTGCACAGATGGACCCAAGCCATAGGTTCAACTCTTGTAACTCATCTCCACATCAAGGACTGTCCCATCTTAAGGATCAAGAAGGTCTTATCAAAGGTTGTAATGGGGCCATGGCTCAAGGTTTTAAAGAAACGAAGGGTAAGGAATTTAACAAAGTGTCCTAAAAACCTAGCGGAGCTCATGCAAATGTAGAGAGACTTCTAGAAATCCACCAAGTATGCAAAAACGTCACTATCCCATGGGGGTGTTATAAAGAGGCCTAATGTCTTCATGTTGGGCCCAAACTTCACTCTAAACTTCCTTTGGTTACTAATGAGTTGGACAAAGGCCAAATTTTTCTGTAATGGGCCTTCAAATCAAAGTAAACTCCAAACTCACCAAGTATGGGGGACTAAAATCCATAGATATTTCATCTTTTTCTTTCTTTTTGTTTTCTAGCCGTACACTTTTCTTTTTCACTTTCTTTTTCTCGGCTTTTTCATACATTTTTCTCTTATGGACAAGTCTACCCCCACACTTGAGCTTTCACCTCTTCTTATTCTTCATTATGGACGCCAAAAATCTTCAAGTAAAGTCTCAGTTTAGCTCCACTTAGTTCTTAGAACAAAGGGTAGGGTTATAGCTATACTAAGTTTTAGGTTAAAGATTTTTAAGGGTGATGAAAGAAAAGGCTTAACGTAGGCTCAAAGGGGTTTATCTAAGGGAGTCCCACGACGGGCACAAATATGGACACAGGTTTATATGGCAATGGTGGTAGTTCCTAGGTTGCCTCTATCCTTTCCAGAATCAGGGCCATGTATTGATATAACGTCTCAACAAGCACAAGAGTGAATTCTAGCATTCTCTAGTCCATCAAACTTAATCTATGGCAAGTAGTCAATCAAATGAAAGAATAATGAGATAATCAAAACATCGCCAAGAAAATAAGAATATATTTTTCATTTCATTCCAAGAAAAAGGGACATGGCTCAAATATCTCACATGGGTTTTATGAATCAAAACTCATCTTAACATGCTCATGTTCTGTACCAAAGTCACGAAATCCATATCCACTACAAGGCACACATTTTTCATATATCTCAATTAACCAAAGAATACCATTTTAAAGTCATCTCAATTTTGTGATTCTCTTTTAGTCGTAATTTCAGAGATATAGAATCATCCTAGACAGTTGAAAGGGCATCCTAAGACTCGAAACAAAATAACACAAGATAAAGACTCAATAGACGTTAACTAAGGACTAGGGTTATTTCCTTTCTCCTTTCGGTAACTCCTTTGGGATGTGACCAGGTAAGGAAGGGAACGATTTTGGCGGAGCTCAGCTCACTTGTTTAGCGAGGGACGAGACCCTTTGCTAGCACTTCTCGTATCCAAACCAAACCTAGACATCACACCTTAATAGATGCGCCTACGATGAAGAAATTATTTCACCCAAAACATGACTCAATGACTCAATAAAAGCAACGAAATTTTGTTGATTTTTGACATTTTTCGATTTTTTTTTGTATTTTTCAATATATATGACTCAAGACAAAAGTGTAAATCCCTTCCCCCACACTTAAATATTGCATTGTCCTCAATGTAATCAATCATAAGCATGCAATGAACAAATAAGCATAAAGGATAGAGATTTACGAAAATGTCTACTAAGTTCAAAAAGAAAATATGAAAATAAAGAGAAATAGGGAAGGAGAAATCAAATCTGCGTGTGTAGACTCCTTCACAGCTACTTCTGAATTGGGTTGCCTCCCAAGCAGCGCTTAATGTTTATAGTCTTTCAGCCTAGACTTGCACCTCCTTGTGTCCTCAGTGGGTGGAGCCTTCAAAGCCTCCCTTTGGGTTTGGAATTGTATTGCTCGGAAGCTTACCACTCTCATGAAACTTGGTCATGAAGTCCACCACTTGTCCCATTTGCTTCTTGAGGTCTGCAATGTCCTTGGTATGGTTCTGTTGTCCTTGAACCAAGGCTTGAGTGGAATTGGTTAGTGCCTCAATAATCTGATCATAGTTCGAATTCCCTGAGGCATGATGATTCTGCATATAAGGCCTTTGGAAGGGTGGTCCTTGAAAGTGTGGCCCTTGAGATGGTGGTGCTTGAGGACGTTGAAAATTACCTCCAAGGGGATTCTGAGTGTTCTCATTGTTTGTCCATTTGAAGTTGGGGTGGTCCCTCCATCCAGGGTTGTAGGTATTCGAATAAGGGTCATATCTTGGACGTTGGGGACCCCCTTGGTTCCCTTGGTATCCTCCTATGGCGTTCACAGCTTCCCATCCTCCATCTTCCTTAAGTTGGGGGCATTGGTCAGTCACGTGCCCTTGCATAGAGCATACTCCACAAGCTTGCTTTGGTCCCTTGGCGTTTACAACTTGGTCCATGAGAAGGGTGAGTTTGTTCAATCTCTCCTCAATAACCGAATTGGTACCTATCTCATTCACCCTTCGAGTTGTGAGACCTACACCTTCATACTGTTGGGCATTCTTGGCTCTATTCTCAATCATGGCTCGCCCTTCAGTAGGTGACTTATCCACAAAGGCTCCCCCAGCTGCAGCATCTAACATGTCACGTTCCAAGGGTAGGAGACCTTCATAGAAACAAGTGAGCAAAGTTTCTTCCTTCATCTGATGTTGCGGACATTGGGCAATCAAGGACGAGAATCTCTCATAATAGGCAGCATAAGATTCATCTTGGGCTTGCTTTATCCCACTTATCTTCTTTCTGAGTGTGATGATCTTGGAAGCTGGGAAGTACTTCTCTAAGAATGCCTTCATCATAGTGTTCCATGAAGTAATTCGTCCAGAAGGCAGTTCATAGAGCCAATCTTTTGCACGGTCAGCTAGAGAGAAGGGAAATGCCTTCATCTTAAGGATATTCTCATCCGCTCCTTGTGGTAACATGTTGATACACACGGATTGAAACTCCCTAAGATGCTTGTTGGCATCCTCCATATTGAGGCCATGGAACGTTGGAAGCCTATGAAGCAATCCACTTCTTAACTCAAAGTCAGCCGTCTTCCCTGGAGCAGGTGCAGGGTACACAATACTTGTAGGAAGTCCTTCTTGAACCACAGATGAAGAGAGTTCTCTAATGGAGGCCATTCTAACGTTTTCTTCAGGAGGTGGTGAACCAGGTGGTGAATTCTGAGGTGTAAGTGAGTTTGACGAAACACTAGGGGATACTGACCCTTCTGAAGGAAACAGCCTCCTCCCTTGATCGTTAACTGTGTATTCCTTGTATGTTGGAGAAGAGGGCTGTTTGTACTCAAGGAGTGAAGAATTCTTCAAACGAGCGATCCTTGCTTCAATTTCTTTAACTGTAGAAGGTCTAGAAGGCTCGGTCATTCATAGAATTCCTGAACATTATTAAAATTTAGAGAAGTTAGTAAAGTGTATAGTGAAGTAAATACAAGTTAATGATTTATACATAAATGTTACTATTCACGAGTCACTATTCACGATTTACTATTCACGAATTTACAAGTATAAAGAGAAGTATAAATTACAAAAATTCCACAAAGTATAATGTTACAAATATACAAATTTTAGTTAGGGTATGGCATAGTTAAGAAAAGTTTGAATCCCATTATAAGCCCTTAACCAAGGTTTAGACGTGCGGCCCAAGGGTTCGATCCTTAATACTAGTCGCCCTTCTCAATCTTTTGGTAACTCTTTTCACATAGAGCCAGGTAGTAGAGGAACGATTTTGGCGGAGCTTAGCTCACTTGTTTAGCGAGGGACGAGACCCTTTGCTAGCACTTCTCGTATCCAATCAACCTAGACACCCTACGCTACTAAGGTGCGCCACATGAGAGAGAAAGGTGCAAGACTAATGTTAAAGACAAAGTCCTTCACCTATTCCATTATGGTCAAAAACTTATAATAAAATTCATACTCTCAAAAACCTGATTTTTACTATTCACGAAAATTTATACAATTATTTCTTTTTCTTTTCTTTTATTACAATTATTTCAACACTTAGGTACGGGAACAGGGAGTCTCGATGTGCAATGGGACTGAAACAGCTATCCTTTTCAAGACTATGTTTAATCCAATATACCTTAGTGTATCACAACATTTTCTTTTGTTATCCATATCATTGATTTCGAATTGAATTCCAAGTTGTAAATCAAGTGGACGTGCGGCCCAAGTATAGTTGTCTAGACACAAAGTTCCTTCTACATCCTTTGGGCAACCTTACTGAAATGGCCAGGTAGGGGAGGGCGAACACAAGAGGCAGAATCCATTTTGGCATGAGCTACTCCCACTTTGTGGTTTAGGCCCATTTGTAAGCGCTTCTGGATCCAAACCCGTTATGAACGTTGTCCCCTTCCTAGACACCATCTCACATAGGCTATACTTACTTAGATGAAAAAGGTCCTAGGTGTGAAGACAGTTCAATGAATATTAATAAAGACCGCCCTCAACCTTAAGGGACCTGAACTAGGTACCAATAAGGGGTTTAGGTCAATATTAATAAACACGACTTCACCTATTCCTCTTTAATTTACAACTCACAATAAAACTCGTATTCAATAACATAAATAACAACCTAAGTATTTACTTTACTAAATTTCGATCACAATATGAACATATATATAATATTTACGAAAACAACAATATTCACAATGCAACAAGTGATTTTTTCAATCCCCGGCAACGGCGCCAAAAATTGATACGCTCAAAGCAAGCATATAATTTAACCCTTTAAACATCATTAGTAGTATAAGCAAGTAGGGATCGTTCTATTCCGGGGATTGAGGGTACACCTGTCAATGTAGGACAATATAAACAATTAAAATAAAACAAAGTATAATATTTACACAATATAAACACAATTTACGATTTAAGGGGGGTGTTTTAGGTTTTGGTTTTCGAAAATTAAAAGAAAGAATAAAACTAAGTATAAACAAAAACACAAATACAAGAATGATATGTAAGAAACAAAGATTAAAACCAAGTTCATGATTGAATTCGAATTAACTTCATATTGTTCTTCCAAGTCATGTGAAAGGAGTTGATCATGTGAAACATTCGAAAGCAAACGATTTCCCATATTTTACTTTTCAACGCTAATTAATCTAAATGAAAGCACATAGATTAATCCTATCAAACATGTAATCAAACCCTAGAAAGCTAGTCAATCATACATGTTCAACGCAAGAAGTTCAAGGAAAGGCTATCAACTCAAGTGTACAACTTAGTATGAATAAGTTCACCTAATTGCAATCCTCTTCAATTGAATTCGATTTTTGTCCAAAACCTTTACTACTTTGATTCAAGTTTACACAAAACGAAAAGTCGATTTCATGTTCTTAAACCTAGCACCAATTATATCAAAACCCTAAGTGTTTGCAACCACATAAGATTAAAATACAAAAGTTATCTATAAAGCAAATTCAATCGAACAATCACACATAAGCAACTATGGAATCACAACATAGAAATCGAAAATCCTTTATTCAATCATAAAATTTCAGATTATAAACCTTGTTCAAACATCAATGTCAACTAGAAACAATTCTCACGAAACAAAGCAAGATTACAAAGAAAGAGGTTGAATTACACCGTGAGATGGAGATGGGGATGAAGGATGAAACGTTATGGATTCTTGAATCTCGAAAGCAAGCTTCAAGGTGGAGGATGGATGATGATGCTCACGGCTCCTTCTTCTTCTTCTTCTCCCTTGCTTGAAACGTTGAATGCACTAGAGGATGGAGAGAGCTTTCGCGTAGAGAGAATTTTCTGAATTATGGGGTGTTGGTTGGAACGTCTAGGGTGAGTGTATATATAGGGAACGGCATGTCTTGGCTTCCAAGCCGTGAGTTTTCTGATTTATTTACCAAGGAATTAAATTAATAATTCCACATGCCTTCCACCAATGAGAAATTGCCAAGTAAGCCCTAGTGTGTCATCCAACCAATCATAAAATTCCAAGGAGATACCCTAATATATTCTTGCCGAAATTCCTTGAATATTTTCTGATTTTCTTCTTGATATTTCGGCCAAAACATGCTTAGGGTTTCTAGGAATGAACCTAGACGCAATTTGGTCTCTTTCTTGATTTCTTTCCTTAAACTCCACCCTAGAAAATCTCTTGCGTAATCTTTGATTCTTCCCTTGATTTTTCACGCCACTTTTGCCTCCTCCTTTTGATTTTCACGGCAATACAACCCTAGGGTTTCCTCCATGCGTCACAAACCCTAATTCCATGGGCTTTTGATGGGCCTTGATCCATTTTGCCGAAAATCCATAGAGTTCTTGGGCCTCGTTGCTTCAACTTCAAGTCTTCTCATCTTCCAACGCAAAACTCATTATTTTTCCATTTCTTTTTCATGGTTGCGTTGGAAACTTGCTCGGAAAGCCTTCCTCCATTTCGCAGGGTTTCCTAGTTGGATTAGGAAAGCTTGTTTCTTCATTTCTGCTCAAATGTGTGGCCCAATTCTTCTCATATTCGTTCGTCTTGATGTTCGCAAGCTCCTCTTTCCATTCGTGCATTCATTTCCACTTTTTAGCTCGGAGGTCCTGAAAATAGAAACTAATATGAAAAATGGAAACTTACCTAATTTGAAAAATAGAAACTTTCTAAAATTGAGAAATGGAAAGTTTCTAAAAATGAAAATAGAAACTTACTAAAAATGAGAAATGAGAAATGAGAAATGAAAAATGAGAAATGAGAAATGAGAAATGAAGACAAAAATGGAAACTTTCTACAATAAGGAACTTTCCCAATCAAAGAATGGAAACTTTCCCAAACAGGGATTTTTCAAGGAAATGGCGCAGAAAAATGTAGGGAAATGCAGTTAAAACGTCGCATTAAAATGCTCCTATCACAGAAGATCAAGAGAAAGAGGATAGAGAAGAAAAAGTGAAGCCATTGAAGCCAAGTTCAAGGAGTTGGGTTTGGGAACACTTTAGCATTCTACAATATTTGGAACTTGTTTTTTACTTTATTTGGAAGTTGGGAGTATTTGATTATGAAGTTGTTTATTTAAAACTTGGAAGATTTTAATCTGCAATTTGTTATGTTGGAGTGTGGATCTTGTTCAGTTGGACTTTGAATTGTTGGAATGTGGAAAACTGGAAGTTTGGAACTTGTTCTTTTTCATTTTGTTTCACTGTATCAGTTAGCTGTTATTTTTTTTCTCTTCCTCCTAATCAGGTTATTGGGCCAGAAAACCCGGAAAACCCGGCCCGTAAAAATCGGTCCGGGCCCGACTCGGTCCTAAAATTAAAAAATCATTATTTGGGCCCGGCCCGAAAAAAGTTGCCATAACCCGGGCCCATCAAATTTTACCCGGGCTCGGCCCGATCCCAGCCCTACTCTCGATTTTTCTCTCAGAAATGGCTATGCTTAAAAGCTTCACTCTCAAGTATATGCAAGAGAATAAATTGTAAGGCAACAAACAGCTTGCATATTTCATCAATAAATGCATTTTGTGAAGAATTATTAAAGACCTCATGAAATGACTAAGTGCACAAATGGACCTAAACCATAAGCTCGACTGCGTACCTGACTCCACTAACCAAAGACTGCCCATCTCAAGGATCAAGTAAGCACTTAAAACTGGTTGTAATGGGGCTAAGCTAGGGTTTTCGAAATGAATATTAAGGATACAAAAATCTTAAGGACCTAGCAGAGCATATAAGGACCACCTTATGTCATCATTTTTGTAGACCAAATATCATTGTTTTGGGCCAAACCTTCACTCTAACCAACATGGGAATGGACAAAGGCATAATTTTCAACTTTGAGCCTTCTACAAATTTGAAAGTCCAAAACCACACTTCAACAATTTCCCAAGAGTTTTCTTTTCAATTTTTCTTCTATTTTGCCGCTTTTCTTTCTTTCTTTTCATTTTCATTTTCTTTCATTTTTTTTTTTACGGCAAATTTTTTTTTCTCTTCTTTTTTCTTGGATTTTCCCCACCCCACACTTGTCTTTCATCGTCACCCCTACATACTATGTCATGCTCTAGTAAGTCCCTAAGACAAGGGTAGAGATATCCTGTACTAAGCTCATGGTAGGGTAGTGAGGGTGATGAAACAAAGGTTTTCAACGTAGGTTCAAAGGGGTTCATTCTAAGGAGTCCCACGACGGGCACAATTGGGGACACATGCTTGTTTGGCTATGGTGGTTACCCTAATGCCTTCTATCCTATCCAGGATCAGTGCATATTATGGCATACAAGTTTTGACAGTCACAACAGCCGAGTTCTAGTACTCTCTAGTCCATTAAAATCTATGGCACATGATCATTGGATTTTCAAAGAATGATGAGGTTTTGCAAATACAACCATGAAATTCTAGAATTATCAATTAAGCACTCGAAAAGAAAGTATTTTAGCTCAACAGCTCACTTAGGGTAAAATGAATCAGACTTAATCCTAGCATGCTTAATGAACCAAGTTACAATCCTATCTCAAATCTTCATACAAGGATCACAACGTCGATTAACCACAGAATTCAATTAAGTCCTATTTTGATTGTCAAAACCTTCAGCCATGAATTCAGAGACATGTTCATCCTAGACATTAGAGGCATCCTAAGACTCAAACACACAAAAAGACTCTATAAAACCAACTTCTTCTTTTTTCTTTTTTTTTTAACTGAAATAAAGGTGTAAACCCACCCCACACTTAGAATCTACATTGTCTTAATGTAGGCAAAAAGTATGGTATATAGACCCTAAATATGGGGGGCTACGAAAATAAGGGAAGGGTAAAATAAACAAACAAACAAACAAAGACCCAAGTACAATTCAACCTAAGCAAGTGAAGGGATAGAAATGTCAAACTCTCGTTGATGGCTCCTTCACAGCTTCGTTTGAAATGGGTTGCCTCCCATGCAGCGCTTAATATTTATAGTCCTTCAGCCTGGACTTTTCTCCTTGTTCACACGTGCTGATTCCTTGGGTGCCTCCTGGAGGGGTATCTCTTCCAATGTGTGCTCCACAAAGGACTCACCAGATCAAGTGTTAGTAACATATACAAGGTTAGGAATACAAACATTATGTCTTTCCTACTTTCTAAGTTACTTTACATACTTAGGTACTGGAACAGAGGATCCAATATACCTTAAGCATGTCACACAACACGTTTTTTTTTTTTTTTTTTTTTTTAGTTTATTGTAAACATAGTTAATATCTCAATTGATTCCAAGTTGTAAGTCGAGCCCAATAGAAACCACTACTATTGGTGAGATACGATATAGGGATAGTCGCCTAGACATAAGTCTCTTTCCTTTGTTTCAGAAGGCCGAATGGCCAGATTAAGAGGTAAGTGAGAGGGAGGACTCATTTTAGTGATACTACGGAGGCTACTCCCTCATTGAGGTTTAGGCCCCTATCGGCTACTCCCACATAGTGGTTTAGGCACATTCTATAGTATCTCTAAGATCCAATTGAACCCATCACCCAGGGTCTCAACCTAAGACACCATCCGTATGCGCCCCTTACTCAGCTGGGAAATTAACTTATGTGTTAGACCGTTCTCCAAGTGCTAATAAAGGCCGCCCTCAACCTCAAGAGACCATGGCAAGGTACTAATGAAGGGTTTGGGCCAATATTAACAAAAGGGCCCTTGTCTACTCATACGATTTTACACACTTACAACAATTAAGTATTTAGCTAAATTCATAACCTAAGTATATTAATCTAAGTGAAACACATTCAATTTACAATATGGTTAAAAAAAACAACTTCTACAAATTGTACAACAATGATAAAAGACATGCTTAATTTTGTAACACTCATAAAACTTAAACTAAATCACAATTAAAGCTTGGCCTAACCGAAATCGTAATTTGTCACCATTCCAAAAGTGTAGTACAAAAATTAGCATGCATTCTATATACAACAAAATCGATGACACTTTAAGTGCAAGGGATTTTAACAATCCCCGGCAACGGCGCCAAAAATTGATGCGGCTGAAATAGCCTCACAATTTAACCCTGCAAAATGTAGTTGTCAGTATAGGATAAGCAGGGATCGTTCAGTCCGGGGATTGTAGGGTACACCTACACAAAAAGGTCAATTAACAAATAAAAGAATAAAATGGGGGTTTTGGAATTTGGTTTCTAATCTACTAAAAATAAAAACAAAGCAAATAAAATTATCTACAATGATCGACTTCCCTAACCTAGACCAATACCACTCAGAAATTACTAAGTGTAAAAACAGAAAATTCATTTCAACATGCTACAAAAATGTGCCCACCTTAAATGCCTAGATAAGAGCTCAAATGAAAAGCCTCAGCGGATCAATCCACTTATCTGATTCATTCTAATGTAGGCTTGAATCGGAAAAGTCCTTACCAAGCCTAATACTACTAATTTTCGAAAACACTCAGCGTAATTCTCTTAACTAGTAGTATTATCTAACCCTCGAATCAACTCACACGTGCAAATTAACCATTAGACATAGAATTTAACACGTAATTTCCAGAATCGTTTAACCATTGAACATAGTTTTTACCACTTTTTAGAACTAATTGCTACTTGTTTAACTCAGCGCCTTAACAAATAACAATTACTCTTGGCAAATTAAGAAAACACACAAGAACTCTCACCATTATTCTAGCATGCAAACTTATTAACCTAACTCTGAAAATTACCTAAACACGTAAAAGGGCACAAGATTGTAACATGCATCATAAAAGAATTCTCGAAATTAACTCAATAATAAACTGAAAATCTCAAAAATATTAATAAAAATATTCTGAAAATTCCATGTCTCCAATTACACAACTCGCAAATTGAAACACACAAAACCGAAACAAAAATTGTAAGTAGAGTCATAGTTACACTTTGAAGCTTTCCTCAGCGGCTTAGCAACACGGTGATGAACTCGTCTCTGCTATGGTGGTGGAGCGTCCTTGACTCAGCGCCTAAGAGCTTTGTAGATTGATGGATGGATGGTGTCACGGTTTTGTTAGATATGGAGGTTTGAGGAGTGAATTGGGTAGTCTTGGAATGATCTTGGCTGGGAAGTGATCTTGGCTAGGAAGTGATCTTGGCTGGGAAGTGATGCAAATTCAGTTCTGGACGTTGCCTATTTATAGGGGAGCATTGGTTGGCTTTCCCAACTGAAACGTCTTCTTTATGGCCTTAACTCCTCTCATAATGGGGCAATTCCTTTAATTTCCAAGCTGAAACATCTTTCTCTTATTTATTTTTCCAGCTGAAACATCTTTTTCTTTTATTCCTCAACTGAAAACGTCTTTTCTCCTTTATTCCCCAACTGAAAACGTCTTATTCTTATTTATTTTCCAGCTGAAACATCTTTTTCTTTTATTCCTCAACTGAAAACATCTTTTCTCCTTTATTTCCCTTCTTCATTGCTTGGTCAAATATCTTAATGCTTTATTTTATGACTCCATCATTGCTGTTTCCAAGAGTTCAACCAGGCAACGTTTCCTACAACAAGCAGGAGAATATCAGAATTTTCTAGAGAAAATAAAGGGAAATTAAAATGTAAAGACCGCAAAAATAGTTGACAGTTAGGAATCCTGATCCAGCTAGGATTTTTCATGAATTTTACTTTTTCCGCCTATTTCACTCCAAACACTCAACAAGACTTTCAAAATGACTTAATGACTCAAAACACAAAACTAAGGGAGAAATAAGGCTAAAATGAGGCACATAATTAATAATATCGTCACACTTTTTTGCTCCTATCAGCCTTGGCCCCATTATAACCTTTAAGAAGACCTTCTTGATCCTTAAGATGGGACAGCCCTTGATGTGGAGATGAGTTACAAGAGTTGAACCTATGGCTTGGGTCCATCTGTGCAAGTAGTTGGTATCCTTCATGAGATCTTTAAAGAAAATTATACATGTGCTTTCGTTTCTTGAATTATGTGATATACTTGCTATCTTTCACATATACTTGAGTGTATAAGCTTTTAAGCATTGCCATGATCTGAGAGAAGAAAGAGTGGATATAACTTGTGAGGATTTGAATCATACTTGTTTGAAGCATGCTTAACAGAAACCATCACCATTGTTCCAACCAAGTCCTACTTGTGTATATGTAACTTATGTGTTTTAATTAACTCTCGAATGCCTAAACATTTATTCTTGGTGAAGTGCTAATCTTGGTGTTTTGAAAGTAAGAGATTGCTGAGACAAAAAGTTGAAGGGCTATAGAGTCTTTGTATGTTTAGAGTCTTTAAATTTTCGTTGAGTCTTAGTGTGATTTTGCTAAGGGACTAGCAAAAGCTAAGTGTGGGGGAATTTGATAGGAGCATTTTAATGCGACGTTTTACTTGTTTTTCCCTGCATTTTCTGCGTTATTTCCTTAATAAAACCCTGTTTAGGAAAGTTTCCATTCTTCGATTGGGAAAGTTCCTGTTTGTAGAAAGTTTCTATTTTTGTAGTTTCTATTTATCATTTTTAGTAAGTTTCCATTTTCGGAAGTTTCTATTTTTCATTTTTAGAAAGTTTCCCATTTTCAGTTTAGGAAAGTTGCCATTTTTCCTTTTAGGAAAGTTTCTATTTTTCTTATTAGTTTCTATTTTCAGGACCTCCGAGCTAAAAAGTGGAAATGAACTCACAAATGGAAAGAGGAGCTTGCGAAAGTCAAGGGGAGCAAAGATGAAGAACAATGAGCCACAGAAATGAGCAGAAATGAAGAAAAGAAGTTTTCCTGGTCCAACCAGGAAACCCTGCGAATAGAAGGAAAGCCTACCTATGAAGTTTCCAACGTTATCATGAAAAAGAAATGGGAAAATGAAGTGTTATGACGTTGGAAGGTGACAAGGCTTGAAGTTGAAGCAACAAGGCCCAAGAACTCTCAAGACTCATTGGATTTTCGGCAAATTGGATCAAAGGCCCATGAAGCCCATGCAATTAGGGTTTGTGACGCAATGAGGAAACCCTAGAGATGTTTGCCGTCCAAAATGAAGAGAGAAACAAGGAAAATGACGTGGAAAATCAGAAATTAAAAGGAGATTTTCTAGGGAGATTTTCTAGGGCTATTTTTATGGAAATAAATCAAGAGATAAACCCTAGAAGACTCCTAGCCGTCCAAGCCAAGAGAAAAAGGAGGGATTGCCGTGCAAACCCTAGAGAATTCGGCCAAAAGATAATGAAGAGAGAAATTAGGGTTTTGCCGTGAAGAAAAATCAGAAAATAAAAGAGATTTCGTGGAGATTTCTTAGGGAGCTTTTAAAGGAAAGAGAATATGTGTTGAACACAAAAAGCTCTAAAAGGAGTCTAGATTCATCCCCCTTTAATCTCTAAACATATTGTTGCCGAAATTGGTGTAGAGAATCAGAAATTATCTATATATTTCGGCAAGAATTATTTAGGGAATTAATTCTGGAATTTTGTGATTGGTTGCTCCACCTCATAGGGCTTATGTGGCAAGAATTCATTGGAGGAAATTATGTGGAAGAAGCAAGCAATAGCCGTGAGCTTTTCTAGGGTTTTGGACGGCATGGAGACCTAGGGGCCGTCCCCTATATATACTCACACATTCTCAACGTCAAGAGTTCCCACTTTTTACGTTTACACTAAGAAAAAAATCAGAAACTCTCTCTAGCCTAGCCGTGTTCATCTCCATCCTCTAGGGCAACCACGAAGTTCAAGCAAGGCCAAGGAAGAAGAAGACAAGCCGTGCACATCATCCATCACCATCCTTGAAGATTGCTTTCGAAATTCAAGAGACCATTCATCACTTCACTCATCTCATCTTCATCACGGTGTAATCCGATTCTCCTTGTAACCTTTGCTTTGTAATTTTCGTTGGTTATGCCTTAGTTGACATAATTGTTTGAACAAATGTTGGTTTCTGAAATTTTATGATTAATTGTTAATTTTCAGATTCATATATTGCGATTTATGGTTGCTTTTGTGTGAGTGTTTGATTAAATTTGCATGATAGAAATCTTTTGTATGATAATCTTGAATGGTTCGAAACATTTAGGGTTTTTATGTGAATGTTGCTACGAATTTGAGAACATGGATCAACTTTTTGGTTTTGTGTTCTTGAATCGATAAGTAGTAAAGGTTTTGTACAAAAACCGAATTTAATCAAAGAAGATTGCAATTAGGTGGACTTTTTCATACTAAGTTGCACATTTGAGTTGATAGCCTTTCTAGGTGCTTAATGCGTTAAACATGACATGATTGACTAGCTTTCTAGGGTTTGATTACATGTTTGATAGGATTAGCTTAGGTGCTTTCGCTTAGGTTAATTAGCATTGAAAGTAAAATATGGGAAATTGTTTGCTTTTGAACGTTTCACATGATCAACTCCTCTTGCATGACTATAATGAACAATGATGAACTTGAATCAATTTTAATCATGAGTTTCGACTTTGATCTTTGTTCTCACATCCCATTTGTATTTTTTATGTTTTTTGCATTTTAATTATTCTTTACTTAGATTTTATTTTCGAACTAGAAAACCAAAAACCAAAAATCCCCCCTTTTTCGTAAATATGTATATATTTTGTTATATTTTTGTAAATATTATACTTTGTTTTAATTTTAATTGTTTAATTGTTTGACAATGACAGGTGTACCCTCAATCCCCGAAATAGAACGATCCCTATTTACTTTATACTACTAATGACATTTCAGGGTTAAATTGGTCGCTCAACAAAAGCGACACCAATTTTCATGTTGGCAATCACACCAATTTACTCCTCCAACAATATTTCTTTCCATAAAAATCTCCCAAGAAAATCTCTCCTTGAAATCCTCAATCAATCATCTTCAATTCTCACGTTGTCACCTTGTTTTCCTTAGGTATGACACGGCAAATTTAATCCCCAAGGAAAATATATTTTCCTTTTTAAAAACTCTTCCTTGATTCTCTCCTTGCCATGTCATCTTCATGAAACTTCTCGTTCCATTTATGAACTCAATTCTGCTTATTTATTCCAAAAACCTGAAAATAGAAGCTTTCTAAAATAAGAAATGGAAACTTTCTTAAACTAAAATGGAAACTTTCTAAAAATGGAAAATAGAAACTACAAAACGGAAACTTTCTACAATTAGGAACTTTCCCATTCGAAGAATGGAAACTTTCCTAAACAGAGTTTTATTAAGGAAATAACGCAGAAAATATAGGGAAATAACAGTTAAAACGTCGCATTAAAATGCTCCTATCACCTCTTTCCATCTATGAGTTCATTTCCACTTTTTAGCTCGGAGGTCCTGAAAATAGAAACTAGTAAGAAAAATAGAAACTTTCCTAAAATGAAAAATGGCAACTTTCCTAAACTGAAAATGGAAACTTTCCAAAAATGAAAAATAGAAACTACAAAAATGGAAACTTTGTACAAATAAGAACTTTCCCAATCGAAGAATGGAAACTTTCCTAAATAGGGTTTTACTAAGGAAATGGCGCAGAAAATGTAGGGAAATGCAGTTAAAACGTCGCATTAAAATGCTCCTATCAAATTCCCCCACGCTTAGCTTTTGCTAGTCCCTTAGCAAAATCACACAAAGACACCCACTAAGACTCAACGAAAATTTAAAGACTCAACCAAACGAAAATTCTATTGCCCTTCAACTTTTTGTCTCAGCAATCTCTTACTTTCATAACACCAAGATTAGCACTCAACCAAGAATCAATGTTTAAGCATTCGAGGGTTAATTAAAACACATAATTTACACATACACAAGTAGGACTTGGTTGTAACAATGGTGATGGGTTCTGTTAAGCATGTTTCAAACAAGTATGATTCATATCCTCAAAAGGTATATCCACTCTTTCTTCTCTTAGAATTCAAGGCAATGCTTAAAAGCTTATACACTCAAGTATATGTGAAAGATAGCAAGTGTATCACATAATGTAAGAAACGAAAGCACAAGTGTAAATTTTTCTTTTAAAGATCTCATGAAGGATATCAACTACTTGCACGAATGGACTGCCATAGGTTCAACTCTTGTAACTCATCTCCACATCAAGGGCTGTCCCATCTTAAGGATCAAGAAGGTCTTATCAAAGGTTGTAATGGGGCCATGGCTCAAGGTTTAAAGAAACAAAGGATAAGGAATTAACAAGTGTCCTAAAAACCTAGCAGACCTCATGTAAATATAGAGAACTCGAAATATCCACCAAGGCATTGCAAAAACGTCACTTCTCCATAGAGGTAACATAAAAGGGCCAAATGTCTTCATGTTGGGCCCTAACTTCACTCTAAACTTCCTTTGAACTCTAGTGAATTGGACAAAGGCAAAAAAATTTTTTTTTTTTTTTTTCTGTAATGGGCCTTCAATTTAAAACAAACTCCAAACTCACTAAGTATGGGGGACTAAAATCCATAAACATTTTTTTTTGTTTTTTTTTCTAGCCGTGTACAAAATTTTTCTTTTCTTTTTCATTTCTTTTTCACGGCTTTTCACATACATTTTTCTTTTCATGGACAAGTCTACCCCCACACTTGAACTTTCAACTCTTCTCAATCTTCATTCTTAATGCCAAATCCTCAAGTAAAGTCCCAAAAGATAGCTCCACTAAGTTTTTAGAACAAAGGGTAAGAGTGTAGCTATACTAAGGTTCAAGGTTAAGGATTTTAAGGGTGATGAAAGAAAAGGCTTAATGTAGGCTCAAAGGGGTTTATCTAGGGGAGTCCCACGACGGGCACAAATGGGGACACAAGCTTATTTGGCAATGGTGGTAATTCCTAGGGTACCTCTATCCCTTCCAGAATCAGGGCCATGTATTGATATCACGTCTCAACAAGCACAAGAGCGAATTTTAACATTCTCTGGTCCATTAACTTAATCTATGGCAAGCAATCAATCAAGATGAAAGAATAATGAGATCATCAAAACATCGCCAAGAAATTAAGAATATATTTTTCATTTCACTCCAAGAAAAAGGGACATGGCTCAATTATCTCACATGGGTTTTATGAATCAAAACTCATCTTAACATGCTCATATTTTCTGTACCAAAGTCACGAATCCATATCCACTACAAGGCACATATTTTTCATATATCTCAATTAACCAAAGAATACCATTTTAAAATCATCTCAATTTTGTGACCCTCTTTTAGTCATGCTTTCAGAGATATAGAATCATCCTAGACAGTTGAAAGGCATCCTATGACTCAAAACAAAAACAAAAGCAACGAAAATTTTTATTTTTCTGACATTTTTCGATTTTTTATTTTTCAATATATATATGACTCAAAAATAAAAGACTCAAATATAAATCCCTTCCCCCACACTTAAATATTGCATTGTCCTCACTGTAATCAAGAATAAGCATGCAATGAAACACTTAAGCATATAGGGATGAAATTTACGAAAATAACTACTAAAACAAAGACAAAATGGAGAAGTAAAAGGGGAAGAGAAAGCAAATCTGCGTTGACGACTCCTCCACAGCTACTTCTGAATTGGGTTGCCTCCCAAGCAGCGCTTAATGTTTATAGTCTTTCAGCCTAGACTTGTACCTCCATTTAATCCTCTGGTTGTGGGGTATTTTGGAGGGATACATCCTCCACTTCATGCTCCACAAATGCTTCATAATAGGGCTTCAGGCGGTGGCCATTCACTTTGAACTCGTTGCCAGTCTGTTCACTCTTTATTTGCACAGCTCCATGGGAGAACACATTAGTAATAGTGAAAGGCCCAATCCAATGAGAGCGAAGATTACCTGGGAAGAGTTTGAGACGAGAATGGAAAAGTAGAACTTTTTGGCCCACAACAAAAGTCTTCCCACGAATCATCTTATCATGGAAGGCCTTCGTCTTTTCCTTGTAGATCTTTGCACTCTCAAAGGCGTCATTCCTTATCTCTTCCAACTCTTGCAATTGCAATGTTCTATGAAGCCCAGCTTCATCAAGATCCATGTTGAACTGCTTCACGGCCCACCAGGCTTTATGCTCTAACTCCACAGGTAAATGGCAAGGCTTGCCATACACAATCCGATATGGGGACATGCTAATGGGGGTTTTGTATGCAGTTCTGTAAGCCCACAAAGCGTCCTCCAAGCGTAGGGACCAATCCTTCCCGTTAGGGCTAACAGTCTTCTCCAAAATCCTTTTGATCTCACGATTTGAGACTTCAGCCTGCCCACTTGTCTGGAGATGATAAGGTGTAGAGACCTTATGTTTGACATCATACTTCCTCAACAAAGCCTCAATCGTTCGATTACAGAAATGGGATCCACCATCACTAATTAGGACTCTAGGCATTCCAAACCTGCTAAAGATGTTAGACTTGATAAAATCTGCAACAACCTTAGAGTCATTAGTTCGAGTGGCCTTTGCTTCCACCCATTTGGAAACATAGTCCACTGCAAGCAGGATATAGAGAAACCCAAAGGAAGAAGGGAATGGTCCCATGAAATCTATACCCCAGACATCAAATATTTCAACAGTTATGATGTTAGACAAAGGCATTTGATCTCTAGGACCTAGATTTCCGGTTCTTTGGCATCTATCACATGTTAAACAATAGGTATATGCATCCCTAAATAAAGTTGGCCAAAAGAACCCAGACTCTAACACTTTGAACACAGTTTTCTTGGACCCAAAGTGACCCCCACATGCTTTAGAGTGACAGAAAGAAAGAATGGCATTCTGTTCGTGTTCAGGTATGCACCTCCTAATCAATTGATCTGAGCAGTATTTCCAAAGGTAAGGTTCCTCCCAAACATAATATTTCACATTTTTCTTTAGTCTATCCCTATGAGCACGTGACATGGTATCTGGAATTTTTCTAGAAACAATGTAGTTCACAATGTCTGCATACCATGGTTCACTTACCTGAAGTCCAAAGAGTTGCTCATCTGGAAATGTCTCCACTAGAGGGAGAGGGTCTTCTGCATGGACCAAACGACTCAAGTGGTCAGCTACCACATTCTCACTACCCTTCTTGTCCTTGATCTCCAAATCAAACTCTTGTAGGAGTAGGACCCATCTGATCAGCCTTGGTTTCGCCTCTTTCTTGGTCATCAAGTACTTAAGAGCTGCATGGTCAGTATAGATAATGACTTTAGTACCAAGTAAGTAAGAATGAAATTTTTCAAGTGCAAATACCACCGCAAGTAACTCTTTCTCTGTAGTAGAGTAGTTCATTTGTGCGTCATTCAGAGTTCTTGAGGCATAGTAGATGGCATAAGGGCGTTTGTCCTTTCTTTGTCCTAAAACAGCTCCAACTGCGAAGTCAGAAGCATCACACATCAGTTCAAAGGGTAATGACCAATCTGGAGGTAACATGATTGGGGCAGACGTCAACATCTCCTTAAGCTTGTCAAAAGCTTCTTGACATTCCTTGTCAAAGTGAAACGTCACATCCTTCTGGAGTAGGGTGCATAGAGGTCGTGCAATCTTTGAGAAGTCCTTGATAAACCTCCTGTAGAACCCTGCATGACCAAGGAAAGAACGAATCTCTCTCACAGAAGTGGGAGAGGGTAAGTAACGCACAAGGTCTACCTTAGCTTTATCCACTTCTATGCCCCTAGAAGAGACAATATGTCCTAGTACTATCCCTTGCCTAACCATAAAATGGCACTTTTCCCAATTCAAGACAAGGTTAGTCTCCATGCAACGTTTTAAGATCAATTCAGCTTATTTATTCCAAAAACCTGAAAATAGAAGCTTTCTAAAATAAGAAATGGAAACTTTCTTAAACTAAAATGGAAACTTTCTAAAAATGGAAAATAGAAACTACAAAACGGAAACTTTCTACAATTAGGAACTTTCCCATTCGAAGAATGGAAACTTTCCTAAACAGAGTTTTATTAAGGAAATAACGCAGAAAATATAGGGAAATAACAGTTAAAACGTCGCATTAAAATGCTCCTATCAAATTCCTCCACACTTAGCTTTTGCTAGTCCCTTAGCAAAATCACGCAAAGACTCAACTAAGACTCAACGAAAATTTAAAGACTCTACACAAACAATGACTCTATTGCCCTTCAACTTTTTGTCTCAGCAATCTCTTACTTTCATAACACCAAGATTAGCACTCAACCAAGAATCAATGTTTAAGCATTCGAGAGTTAATTGAAACACATAATCTTCACATACACAAGTAGGACTTGATTGTAACAATGGTGATGGGTTATGTTAAGCATGTTTTACACAAGTATGATTCATATCCTCACAAGGTATATCCACTCTTTCTTCTCTCAGAATTCAAGGCAATGCTTAAAAGCTTATAATCACTCAATTATATGTGAGAGAAAATATTTTGAGGCAATCAAATAGCTCACATATATAAGAAATGAAAAGCACTTTGTGAATATAATTTTTTATTTTTTTTCAAAAGATCTCATGAAGGATATCAACTACTTGCACGGATGGACCCAAGGCATAGGTTCAACTCTTATAACTCATCTCCACAGATCAAAGGCTGTCCCATCTTAAGGATCAAGAAGGTCTTATCAGAGGTTGTAATGGGGCTAAGGCTCAAGGTTTTAAGAAATGAAAGGTAAGGATTTAACAAAGTGCCCTAAAAACCTAGCAGAGCTCATGCTGATGTAGAGACTTCTAGAAATCCACCAAGGCATAGCAAAATGTCACAGTCCCATAGAGGCTGTATAAAAGGGCCTAATGTCTTCATGTTGGGCTCAAACTTCATTCTAAACTTCCCTTGAATTCTTGTGAACTGGACAAAGACCAAATTTTTCAACAGTGGGCCTTCAATTCAAACAAACTCCAAATCCACCAAGTATGGGGGACTAAAATCCATAAGCATTTTTTTCTTTACTTTCTTTGTTTTGTAGCCGTAATCAATTTTTTTTCTTTTTCACGGCTTTCACACAATTTTTTTTTCTTTTCATGGACAAGTCTACCCCCACACTTGAACTTTCACCTCTTCTCAATCCTCATCCTTGCTCTAAATCCTCAAGTAAAGTCCCAAAAGATAGCTCCACTAAGTTTTTAGAACAAAGGGTTGGATTGTAACTATACTAAGGTTCAGGTTAAAGATTTTAAGGGTGATGAAAGAAAAGGCTTAATGTAGGCTCAAAGGGTTTTATCTAGGGGAGTCCCACGACAGGCACAAATGGGGACACAAGCTTATTTGGCAATGGTGATAATTCCTAGGGTGCCTCTATCCTTTCCAGAATCAGGGTCATGTATTGATAAAATGTCTCAACAAGCACAAGAGCGAATTCTAGCATTCTCTAGTCCATCAAACTTAATCTATGGCAAGCAGTCAATCAAATGAAAGAATAATGAGATCATCAAAACATCGCCAAGAAATTAAGAATATATTCTTTTTAATTATCACTCCAAGAAAAAGGGACATGGCTCAAATATCTCACATGGGCTTTTATGAATCAAAACTCATCTTAACATGTTCATATTCTGTACCAAGGTCACGAAATCCATATCCACTACACATGCATACATTTTTCATATATCTCAATTAACCAAAGAATACCATTTTAAAAATCATCTCAATCTTGTGATCCTCTCTTAGCCATAATTTCGGAGATATAAGCTCATCCTAGATAGTTGAAAGGCATCCTATGACTCAAAAACAAAAACAAAAGCAACGAAAATTTTTCCATGATTTTTTTTTGGACATTTTCTTCATTTTTTTGTATTTTTCAATATATATGACTCACAATAAAAGACAAAAATATAAATCCCTTCCCCCACACTTAAATATTGCATTGTCCTCAATGTAATCAATTATAAACATGCAATGGAACAATTAAGCATAGATAGAAGGCATTTACGAAAATAAATCCTAAAATAAAAAAAAAGAAGAAAAATTAAAAAGAAATAGGGAAAGAGAAATCAAATCTGCGTTTGAAGAGTCCTTCACTGCTGCTTCTGAATTGGGTTGCCTCCTAAGCAGCGCTTGAGTTTAACGTCTTTCAGCCAGACGGTACCTCCATTAAATAAAGTTAGTAACTATAATTAACAAAGAAATACAAAGTATATATACAAGTAACAATGAATTACAAACTACAAGTAATATTAACAAGTTAAGTACACAAGTGAGTATAAACGTGAAAAGTATTTTTACAAGAGTTTTTTTTTTTTTTTTTTTAACCTTAGTGTATCACAACATTTTCTTTTGTTACAAATATCATTGATATCGATGATAGGAGCATTTTAATGCGACGTTTTAACTGCATTTCCCTACATTTTCTGCGTTATTTCCTTAATAAAACTCTGTTTAGGAAAGTTTCCATTCTTCGATTGGGAAAGTTTCCATTCTTCGATTGGGAAAGTTCCTATTTGTAGAAAGTTTCTATTTTGTAGTTTCTATTTTTCATTTCTAGAAAGTTTCCCATTTTCAGTTTAGGAAAGTTGCCATTTTTCATTTTAGGAAAGTTTCTATATTTCTTATTAGTTTCTATTTTCAGGACCTCCAAGCTAAAAAGTGGAAATGAACTCACAAATGGAAAGAGGAGCTTGCGAACACCAAGGGGAGCAAAAATGAGAAACAATGGACCACAGAAATGAAGAAAAGAAGTTTTCCTGCTTCAACCAGGAAACCCTGCGAAAAGGAGGAAAGCTTACCAATGAAGTTTCCAACGTTACCATGAAGAAGAAATAGAAAAATGAAGTGTTATGACGTTGGAAGGTGACAAGGCATGAAGGTGACGCAGCCAGGCCCAAGAATTCTCAAGAGACATTGAATTTTCGGCAAAAATGGATAAAAGCCCAAGGGAGCTAGGGTTTTGTGACGTTATGAGATATTTTTGGGATGCCTTATGTGTCTTGCCGTGATGTGTAATGAGAGAAACAAGGAGTGGCGTCAAAATCAATCAAGATAAAGGTGATTGACGCCATGCAAGGAAGGATATGTCTTGGAGATTTTCTTGGGAGATTTTTATGGAAAGAAATATTCTTGGATGAGTAATTTTATGTGTTTGCCGTGCAAAGGGAGAGAGATAAAGAGGCAATCAACGTGAAAATCAAGAAACCCTAGGGTGATTGACGCCACGAAAGATTCAAGGTGATGTCGCTTTTGTTGAGCGACCAATTTAACCCTGAAATGTCATTAGTAGTATAAAGTAAATAGGGATCGTTCTATTCCGGGGATTGAGGGTACATCTGTCATTGTCAAACAATTAAACAATTAAAATTAAAACAAAGTATAATATTTACAAAAATATAACAAAATATATACATATTTACGAAAAAGGGGGAATTTTTGGTTTTCTAGTTCGAAAATAAAATCTAAGTAAAGAATAATTAAAATGCAAAAAACATAAAAAATACAAATGGGATGTGAGAACAAAGATCAAAGTCGAAACTCATGATTAAAATTGATTCAAGTTCATCATTGTTCATCATAGTCATGCAAGAGGAGTTGATCATGTGAAACGTTCAAAAGCAAACAATTTCCCATATTTTACTTTCAATGCTAATTAACCTAAGTGAAAGCACCTAGATTACTCCTATCAAACATGCAATCAAACCCTAGAAAGCTAGTCAATCATGTCATGTTTAATGCATTAAGCACCTAGAAAGGCTATCAACTCAAATGTGCAACTTAGTATGGAAAAGTCCACCTAATTGCAATCTTCTCTGATTAAATTCAGTTTTTGTACAAAACCTTTACTACTTATTGATTCAAGAACACAAAATCAAAAAGTTGATTCATGTTCTCAAATTCATAGCAACATTCACATAAAAACCCTAAATGTTTCGAACCATTCAAGATTATCATACAAAAGATTTCTATCATGCAAATTTAATCAAACACTCACACAAAAGCAACCATAAATCACAATATATGAATCTGAAAATTAACAATTAATCATAAAATTTCAGAAATCAATATTTGTTCAAACAATTGTGTCAACTAAGGCATAACCAACGAAAATTACAAAGCAAAGGTTACAAGGAGAATCGGATTACACCGTGATGAAGATGAGATGAATGAAGTGATGAATGGTCTCTTGAATTTCGAAAGCAATCTTCAAGGATGGTGATGGATGAGGTGCACGGCTTGTCTTCTTCTTCCTTGGCCTTGCTTGAACTTCGTGGTTGCCCTAGAGGATGGAGATGAACACGGCTAAGCTAGAGAGAGTTTTCTGATTTTTTCTTCAAAGTGTAAAACGTAAAATGGGGCACTCCCAAACGTTGAGAAGAGGGGAGATTATATAGGGGACGTCCTCCTTGCTCTCCAAGCCGTGTGAACCTTATGGAATTAATCTGAAAATCCCACATAATTTCCTCCAATAATATCTTGCCAAATAAGCCCTATGAGGTGGTGCAACCAATCACAAAATTCCATTTAATTCCCTAACAATCTTGGCCGTAATTCCCTTGATAATATTCTGATTTTATACTTTAAATTCGGCCAAAATTCCTTTAGGGAATGTAGGAATGTATCTAGACTTCTTTTGAGCTTTTCTTGGTCTCCACCTTTTCTCTTTCCTTTTATTTCTCCCTTGAATCTCTCTTGCCGAATTCTCTAGGGTTTCTTCTTCATGGTGCACGGCAATTCCTTCTTTTCCTCTTGGCTTGGACGGCAAAAGATATTCTAGGGTTTATCTCTTGATGAATTTCCATAAAAATAGCCCTAGAAAATCTCCCTAGAAAATCTCCTTTTAATTTCTGATTTTTACGCCACTTTCCATGTTTTTCTCTTGCTTTGAACGGCAACACTCCCCTAGGGTTTATTCATGCGTCATAAACCCTAAATGTATGGGCTTCATGGGCCTTTGATCCAATTTGCCGAAAATCCAATGAGTCTTGAGAGTTCTTGGGCCTTGTTGCTTCAACTTCAAGCCTTGTCACCTTCCAACGTCATAACACTTCATTTTTCCATTTCTTTTTCATGATAACGTTGGAAACTTCATAAGTAAGCTTTCCTCCTTTTCGCAGGGTTTCCTGGTTGGACCAGGAAAACTTCTTTTCTTCATTTCTGCTCATTTCTGTGGCTCATTGTTCTTCATCTTTGCTCCCCTTGACTTTCGCAAGCTCCTCTTTCCATTTGTGAGTTCATTTCCACTTTTTAGCTCGGAGGTCCTGAAAATAGAAACTAATAAGAAAAATAGAAACTTTCCTAAAATGAAAAATGACAACTTTCCTAAACTGAAAATGGGAAACTTTCTAAAAATGAAAAATAGAAACAACCGAAAATGGAAACTTACTAAAAATGATAAATAGAAACTACAAAAATAGAAACTTTCTACAAATAGGAACTTTCCCAATCAAAGAATGGAAACTTTCCTAAACAGGGTTTTATTAAGGAAATAACGCAGAAAATGCAGGGAAAAGCAAGTAAAACGTCGCATTAAAATGCTCCTATCAAATTCCCCCACACTTAGCTTTTGCTAGTCCCTTAGCAAAATCACACTAAGACTCAACAGAAATTAAAGACTCTAAACATACAAAGACTCCATAGCCCTTCAACTTTTTGTCTCAGCAATCTCTTACTTTCACAACACCAAGATTAGCACTTCACCAAGAATAAATGTTTAGGCATTCGAGAGTTAATTAAAACACATAAGTTACATATACACAAGTAGGACTTGGTTGGCACAATGGTGATGGTTTCTGTTAAGCATGCTTCAAACAAGTATGATTCAAATCCTCACAAGTTATATCCACTCTTTCTTCTCTCAGATCATGGCAATGCTTAAAAGCTTATACACTCAAGTAAATGTGAAAGATAGCAAGTATATCACATAATTCAAGAAACGAAAGCACATGTATAATTTTCTTTAAAGATCTCATGAAGGATACCAACTACTTGCACAGATGGACCCAAGCCATAGGTTCAACTCTTGTAACTCATCTCCACATCAAGGGCTGTCCCATCTTAAGGATCAAGAAGGTCTTCTCAAGGGTTGTAATGGGGCCAAGGCTCAAGGTTAAAAGAAATGAAAGGTAAGGATTTATCAAAGTGTCCTAAAAACCTAGCAGAGCACATGTAGATGTAGAGACCTCAAGAAATCCACCAAGGCATTGCAAAAACGTCACTTTCCCTAGAGGTAACATAAAAGGGGCCTAATGTCTTCATGTTGGGCCCAATCTTCATTGTAAACTTCCCTTGAACTATAGTGAATGGACAAAGGCCAAATTTTTCTTTAGTGGGCCTTCATTTCAAAGCAGACTCCAAAATCACTAAGTATGGGGGACTAAAATCCATAAATATTTCTTTCTTTTCTTTTCTAGCCGTACACAATTTTTTGTCTTTTCTTTTCATTTTTCACGGCTTTCACATATTTTTTTTTTCTTTATGGACAAGTCTACCCCCACACTTGAACTTTCACCTCTTCTCATTTTCATCCTTAGCACCAAACCCACGTAGTATGTCTCAAAAGATAGCTCCACTAAGTTCTTAGAACAAAGGGTAGGGTTGTATCTATACTAAGCTTCATGGTTAAGGATTTTAGGGTGATGAACGAAAAGGCTTAATGTAGGCTCAAAGGGGCTTATCTAGGGGAGTCCCACGACGGGCACAAATGGGGACACAAGTTTATATGGCAATGGTGGTAATTCCTAGGATGCCTCTATCCCTTCCAGAATCAGGGCCATGTATTGACAAACGTCTCATCAAGCACAAGAGTGAATTCTAGCATTCTCTAGTCCATCAAACTTAATCTATGGCAAGCAGTCAATCAAATGAAAGAATAATGAGATCATCAAAACATCGCCAACAAAATAAGAATATATGTTTCATTTATCACTCCAAGAAAAAGGGACATGGCTCAATTATCTCACATGGGTTTGTATTAATCAAAACTCATCTTAACATGCTCATATTCTGTACCAAAGTTTCGAAATCCATATCCACTACAAGGCACATATTTTTCATATATCTCAATTAACCAAAGAATACCATGTTTAAGTCATCTCAATTTTGTGATCCTCTTTTAATCATGATTTCAAAGATATAGAATCATCCTAGACAGTTAAAAGGGCATCCTAAGACTCAAAACAAAAACAAAAGCAACGAAAATTTTTTAAATTTTGACATTTTTCACTTTTTTTTTTGTATTTTTCAATATATGACTCAATATAAATCCCTTCCCCCACACTTAAATATGCATTGTCCTCAATGTAATCAATTAAAAGCATGCAATGAAACACTTAAGCATATAGGGATGAAATTTACGAAAATAATACTAAATTCAAAAAGCAAAAACGAAAAATAAAAGATAAGGATAAAGAAAGCAAATCTGATTTGCATGGGTTGCCTCCCAAGTAGCGCTTGGTTTTAACGTCTTCTCAGCCTAGACGTGGTTTCCTCTTCTCCTCAGTTGGTGGAACCTTCAAAGCCTCCCTTTGGGTTTGGAATTGTGTTGCTCGGAAGCTTACCACTCTCATGAAACTTGGTCATGAAGTCCACCACTTGTCCCATTTGCTTCTTGAGCTCTGCAATGTCCTTGGCATTGGTCTGTTGTCCTTGAAGCAAAGTCTGTGTGGCACTAGTCAATGCTTGAGTGGAATTAGTCAATGCCTCTATCGTCTTATCATAGTGAGAATTGGGATTCCCTACATTGTGTTGAGGAGGCATGTAAGGTCTTTGATAGGGAGGTCCTTGAGGACGTTGGACACTGCCACCAAGAGGGTTCTGATCATTGTTGGTCCACTTGAAGTTGGGGTGGTCCCTCCATCCAGAGTTATAGGTATTCGAATATGGATCATACCTTGGACGTGGGGGACCCCCTTGGTTCCCTTGATAGCCTCCTATAGCATTCACAGATTCCCAACCACCATTCTCACTCAGTTGAGGACATTGATCCGTAGGATGTCCTTGAGTAAAGCATACCCCACAAGCAGAGGGTCCTCCATGGCCTTGAGTAGTCGCCACCTTGTTCACAAGAAGGGTGAGTTTGCTCAATTGATCAGCAATGGCAGGACTAGTGCTCAACTCATTTACCCTACGAGTGGGTTGTCTCACACCCTCATACTGTTGGGAGTTTAGGGCACGATTAGCTATAAGTTCCCTCCCAACCGCAGGTGACTTATCCACAAAAGCTCCACCAGCTGCAGCATCCAACATTTGCCTTTCCAAGGGTAAGAGTCCTTCGTAGAACATGTAAGTAGGGTCTCATCCTTCATCTGATGTTGAGGACACTGTGCAAGTAGGGAGTTGAACCTCTCATAGTACGCAGCATATGACTCATCATGTGCTTGCTCTATTCCACTAAGCTTCTTCCTAAGTGTGATGACCTTTGAAGCTGGGAAGTATTTCTCCAAGAAGGCCTTTCTCATTGTTTCCCATGATGTGATACGTCCTGCAGGAAGTTCATATAGCCAATCCTTGGCTCTATCAGCTAGAGAGAATGGAAATGCTCTCATCTTAAGAAGGTTTTCATCCGCCCCTTGTGGTTGCATGTTTGCACAAACAGATTGGAATTCTCGTACGTGCTTGTTAGCATCCTCCATATTGAGGCCATGGAAGATAGGGAGCTTGTGCAACAATCCACTCTTAAGCTTGAACTCTGCCTGTCTTCCAGCTGCAGGGGCAGGGTATACTATGCCTGTAGGGGGTCCTCCTTCAACAGTTGCGGTGGAGAGTTCCCTAATAGATGCCATTCTCTCTTCTTCGACTTCTTTAGGTGGTGGTGAAGGTGGTGGTGTAGAGTTGGACGAAATCACAGGTGAAGGTGATCGTGAAGGAGGAGATGGACTTGGTGTAGGTGATGTAGACTCCTCAGAAAAGTAAATCCGCTTCCCTTGCTCGTTAAATGTGTACTCCTTGTATGTTGAAGGGGAAGGGCTTGTGTGCTCAAGGAGTGAAGGACCCTTCAAACGAGCGAGCCTTGCTTCAATTTCCTTTAGTGTAGAGGGTCTAAAAGGCTCGGTCATTCATAGGAATCCTGATGCAGCTAAAAGCAAGCGCATAATTTAACCCTGAAATATCGTTAGTAGTATAAGCAAATAGGGATCGTTCTATTCCGGGGATTGAGGGTACACCTGTCATTGTCAAACAGTTAAACAATTAAAATTAAAACAAAGTATAATATTTACAAAGATATTCACAAGTATAAACATTATTTACGAAAAGGGGGGAGATTTTGTTTTTGGGTTTGAAAATAAATTAAGTAAACAAAGAATTAAAATGCAAAAACATAAATACAAAGATGGAATGAGAGAACAAAGATCAAAACGGAAACTTTTGATTAAAATCGATTCAAACCCTAATATTGTTCATCTAAGTCATGAGAAAGGAGTTGATCATGTGAAACATTCGAAAGCAAATGAATTCCCATTTTTTACTTTTCAATGCTAATTAACCTAAGCGAAAGCACCTAGATTAATCCTATCAACATGCAATCAAACCCTAGAAAGATAGTCAATCATGTCATGTTTAACGCATTACACATAGAGAAAGGCTATCAACTCAAGTGTGCAACTTAGTATGGAAAAGTCCACCTAATTGCAATCCTCGTTAATTAAATTCGATCTTTGCACAAAACCTTTACTACTTCGATTCAAGTTTACACAAACGAAAAGTCGATTTCATGTTCTTAAACCTAGCACCAATTATATCGAAACCCTAAGTGTTTGCAACCACATAAGATTAAAATACAAAAGTTATCTATAACGCAAATTTAATTAAACAAACCCACATAAGCAACTCTCGAATCACAATAATATGAATCTGAAAATTCTCAATTAATCATAAAAATTCCAGAAATTAATATTTGTTCAAACACATATGTCAACTAGTTCATAACCAACGAAATTCAAAGCAAAGGTTACAAAGGAGAATCGGATTACACCGTGAGATGGGGATGGTGATGAACGATTGATGTGGTGGTCTCTTGAATCTCGAAAGCAAGCTTCAAGGTTGGAGATGGATGATGGATGCTCACGGCTATGCTTCTTCTCCCTTGGCCTTGCTTGAACTCGTGGAGATGACTAGAGGATGGAGAAACACACGGCTATGCTAAGAAGATTTTCTGATTTTTTTCTAAAGTGTAAATTGTATGGGGAGAGGAACCTCTCTCAACGTCAAAGAGGTGGGTATATATAGGAGCACGGCTAGGGTTCACAAAGCAATCAGAATTTTCCACATAGCTTCAACCAATGATAATTCGCCAAGTAAGCTTGTGATGTGGTCCAACCAATCATAGAATGCAAGTAAGCCTTGTGATGTGTTCCAACCAATCATAATTCTCTAAAATACCTCCCTAATATTTAATTGCCGAATTTCCTTGAAATTAGTATGATTTTCTGCATGAATTTCGGCCAACATTCCTTTAGGGAATTTAGGGATGAATCTGGACGCCTTTTGAGCTTTTCCTTGGTGCACACATATTTTCCTTCCATAAATATCTCCTTGAATCTCTCTTTGCGTCATCTCCTTGATTATTTCTGATTTTCACGTTGGCAATCACACAAATTTACTCCTCCAACAATATTTCTTTCCATAAAAATCTCCCAAGAAAATCTCCTTTGATTTATTCCACGTGAAATTCTCAATCAATCACTTAATTCCCACGTTGTCACCTTGTTTTCCTCTAGTTATTTCACGGCAAATTTAATCCCCAAGGAAAATATATTTTCCTTTTTTAAAAAAAAAAACTCTTCCTTGATTCTCTCCTTGCCATGTCATCTTCATGAAACTTCTCGTTCCATTTATGAACTCAATTCTGCTTATTTATTCCAAAAACCTGAAAATAGAAGCTTTCTAAAATAAGAAATGAAACTTTCTTAAACTAAAATGGAAACTTTCTAAAATGGAAAATAGAAACTACAAAACGGAAACTTTCTACAATTAGGAACTTTCCCATTCGAAGAATGGAACTTTCCTAAACAGAGTTTTATTAAGGAAATAACGCAGAAAATATAGGGAAATAACAGTTAAAATGTCGCATTAAAATGCTCCTATCAAATTCCCCCACACTTAGCTTTTGCTAGTCCCTTAGCAAAATCACACAAAGACTCAACTAGGACTCAACGAAAATTTAAAGACTCTACACAAACAATGACTCTATTGCCCTTCAACTTTTGTCTCAACAATCTCTTACTTTCACAACACCAAGATTAGCACTCCACCAAGAATCAATGTTTAAGCATTCGAGAGTTAATTAAAACACATAATTCACACATACACAAGTAGGACTTGGTTGTAACAATGGGATGGGTCTGTTAAGCATGTTTCAGACAAGTATGATTATATCCTCACAAGGTTATCACTCTTTCTTCTCTCAGAATTCAAGCAATGCTTAAAGCTTATAATCACTCAATTATATGTGAGAGAAAATATTTTGAGGCAATCAAATAGCTCACATATATAAGAAACGAAAAGCACTTTGTGAATATAATAATTTTTTTTTTCAAAAGATCTCATGAAAGATATCAACTACTTGGACAGATGGACCAAGCCATAGGTTCAACTCTTGTAACTCATCTCCACATCAAAGGCTGTCCCATCTTAAGGATCAAAAGGTCTTCTCAAGGTTGTAATGGGGCAAAGGCTCAAGGTTTTAAGAAATGAAAGGGTAAGGAATTTAACAAAGTGTCCTAAAAACCTAGCAGAGCTCATGTAACTGTAGAGACTTCTAGAAATCCACCAAGATATATCAAAACGTCCCATCCCATAGAGGTAATGTAAAGAGGCCAAATGTCTTCATTTGGGCCCTAACTTCACTCTAAACTTCCTTTGAACTCTAGTGAATTGGACAAAGGCCAAATTTTTCTGTAATGGGCCTTCAATTCAAAACAAACTCCAAACTCACCAAGTATGGGGGACTAAGATCCATAAACATTTATCTTTCTTTCTTTCTAACCGTGTACAAATTTTTTTTTTTTTCATTTCTTTTTTCACGGCTTTCACATACATTTTTTTTTATGGACAAGTCTACCCCACACTTGAACTTTCACCTCTTCTCAATTTTCATTCTCAATGCCAAATCCTTAAGTAAAGTCCCCAAAAGATAGCTCCACTAAGTTTTTAGAACAAAGGGTAGGAGTGTAGCTATACTAAGGTTCAGGGTTAAGGATTTTAAGGGTGATGAAAGAAAAGGCTTAATGTAGGCTCAAAGGGGTTTATCTAGGGGAGTCCCACGACGGGCACAAATAGGACACAGCTTATATGGCAATGGTGTAATTCCTAGGGTGCCTCTATCCTTTCCAGAATCAGGGCCATGTATTGATAAACGTCTCAACAAGTACAAGAGTGAATTCTAGCATTCTCTAGTCCATCAAACTTAATCTATGGCAAGCATCAATCAAATGAAAGAATAATGAGATCATCAAAACATCGCCAAGAAATTAAGAATATATTTTTTCATTTATCACTCCAAGAAAAAGGGACATGGGCTCAATATCTCACATGGGTTTTATGAATCAAACTTATCTTAACATGCTCATATTATGTACCAAGGTCACGAAATCCATATCCACTACAAGGCACACATTTTTCATATATCTCAATTAACCAAAGAATACCATTTAAAATCATCTCAATCTTGTGATCCTCTTTTAGCCATAATTTCGGAGATATAGAATCATCCTAGACAGTTGAAAGGGCATCCTAAGACTCAAAACAAAACAAAAGCAATGACAATTTTTAAATTTTTGACATTTTTCACTTTTTTGTATTTTTCATATATGACTCAAGATAAAAGTGTAAATCCCTTCCCCCACACTTAAATATTGCATTGTCCTCAATGTAATCATTCATAAGCATGCAATGAACAATTAAGCATATAGGAATGGAATTTACGAAAAGACTACAAAATAAAGGAGAAAATTATAAAGTAAAAGAAATAGCGAAAGAGAAAGCAAATCTGTGTTATTGAAGACACCTTCACAGCTGCTTCTGAATTGGGTTGCCTCCCAAGCAGCGCTTGAATTTAACGTCTTTCAGCCAGACGGTACCTCTGATGCAGCCGAAAAGCAAGCGCATAATTAACCCTGAAATGTCATTAGTAGTACGTAATAAATAGGGATCGTTCTATTCCGGGGATTGAGGGTACACCTGTCATTGTCAACAATTAAACAATTAAAATTAAAACAAAGTATAATATTCACAAAGATATTCACAACTATAAACATTGTACACGAAAAGGGGGGATTTTGTTTTTGGTTTTTCGAAAATAAAACTAAGTTAACAAAACAATTAAAATGCAAAAACATAAAAATACGAATGGAATGAGAGAACAAAGATCAAAAATCGAAACATATGATTAAAATTGACTCAAACCCTAATATTGTCATCTAAGTCATGAGAAAGGAGTTGATCATGTGAAACATGATGCGCTCGAAAGCAAATGAATTCCCATTTTTTACTTTTCAATGCTAATTAACCTAAGCGAAAGCACCTAGATTAATCCTATCAAACATGCAATCAAACCCTAGAAAGCTAGTCAATCATGTCATGTTTAACGCATTACACATAGAGAAAGGCTATCAACTCAAGTGTACAACTTAGTATGGAAAAGTCCACCTAATTGCAATCCTCGTTAATTAAATTCGGTCTTTGCACAAACCTTTACTACTTTGATTCAAGTTTACACAAAACGAAAAGTCGATTTCATGTTCTTAAACCTAGCACCAATTATATCGAAACCCTAAGTGTTTGCAACCACATAAGATTAAAATACAAAAGTTATCTATAACGCAAATTTAATTAAACAAACCCACATAAGCAACCTTCGAAGAACAATAATATGAATCTGAAAATTCTCAATTAATCATAAAAATTCCAGAATTTAACAATTGTTCAAACACATATGTCAACTAGAACAAAACCAACGAAATTCAAAGCAAAGGTTACAAAGGAGAATCGGATTACACCGTGAGATGGAGATGGTGATGAACGATTGATGTGGTGGTCTCTTGAATCTCGAAAGCAAGCTTCAAGGTTGGAGATGGATGATGGATGCTCACAGCTGTGCTTCTTCTCCCTTGGCCTTGCTTGAACTCGTGGAGATGACTAGAGGATGGAGAACTCACGGCTATGCTAAGAAGATTTTCTGATTTTTTTCTAAAGTATAAATTGTATAGGAAGAGAGGAACCTTCTCAACGTCAAAGAGGGGAGTATATATAGGAGCACGGCTAGGGTTCACAAAGCAATCAGAATTTTCCACATAGCTTCAACCAATAATAATTCACCAAGTAAGCTTGTGATGTGGTCCAACCAATCATAGAATGCCAAGTAAGCCTTGTGATGTGTTCCAACCAATCATAATTCTCTAAAATACCTCCCTAATATTTAATTGCCGAATTTCCTTGAAATTATTCTGATTTTCTTCATGAATTTCGGCCAACATTCCTTTAGGGAATTTAGGGATGAATCTAGACGCCTTTTGAGCTTTTCCTTGGTGCACACATATTTTCCTTCCATAAATATCTCCCTTGAATCTCTCTTTGTGTCATCTCCTTGATTATTTCTGATTTTCACGTTGGCAATCACACCAAATTATTCCTCCAACAATATTTCTTTCCATAAAAGTCTCCCAAGAAAATCTCTCCTTGAAATCCTCAATCAATCATCTTTAATTCCCACGTTGTCACCTTGTTTTTCCTTAAGTATTACACGGCAAATTTAATCCCCAAGGAAAATATATTTTCCTTTTTTTAAAAAAACTCTTCCTTGATTCTCTCCTTGCCATGTCATCTTCATGAAGCTTTTCGTTCCATTTATGAACTCAATTCTGCTTATTTATTCCAAAGACCTGAAAATAGAAGCTTTCTAAAATAAGAAATGGAAACTTTCTTAAACTAAAATGGAAACTTTCTAAAAATGGAAAATAGAAACTACAAAACGGAAACTTTCTACAATTAGGAACTTTCCCATTCGAAGAATGGAAACTTTCCTAAACAGAGTTTTATTAAGGAAATAACGCAGAAAATATAGGGAAATAACAGTTAAAACGTCGCATTAAAATGCTCCTATCAAATTCCCCCACACTTAGCTTTTGCTAGTCCCTTAGCAAAATCACAGAAAGACACACACTAAGACTCAACGAAAATTTAAAGACTCAACCAAACGAAAATTCTATTGCCCTTCAACTTTTTGTCTCAGCAATCTCTTACTTTCACAACACCAAGATTAGCACTTAACCAAGAGTCAATGTTTAAGCATTCGAGAGTTAATTGAAACACATAATTTACACATACACAAGTAGGACTTGGTTGTAACAATGGTGATGGGTTCTGTCAAGCATGTTTCAAACAAGTTTGATTCAATCCTCACAAGGCATATCCACTCTTTCTTCTCTCAGAATTCAAGGCAATGCTTAAAAGCTTATACACTCAAGTATATGTGAAAGATAGCAAGTATATCACATATTATATGAAACGAAAGCACATGCATACATTTTTCTTTTAAAGATCTCATGAAAGGTACCAACTACTTGCACAGATGGACCCAAGCCATATGTTCAACTCTTGTAACTCATCTCCACATCAAGGGCTGTCCCATCTTAAGGATCAAGAAGGTCTTATCAAGGGTTGTAATGGGGTCATGGCTCAAGGTTTAAAGAAACGAAGGGTAAGGAATTTAACAAAGTGTTCTAAAAACCTAGCAGAGCTCATGCAAATGTAGAGAGACTTCTAGAAATCCACCAAGTATGCAAAAACGTCACTATCCCATGGGGGCGTTATAAAGGGGCCTAATGTTGATGCAGCTAAAAGCAAGCGCATAATTTAACCCTGAAATGTCATTAGTAGTACGTAATAAATAGGGATCGTTCTATTCCGGGGATTGAGGGTACATGATAGGAGCATTTTAATGCGACGTTTTAACTGCATTTCCCTACATTTTCTGCGTTATTTCCTTAATAAAACTCTGTTTAGGAAAGTTTCCATTCTTTGATTGGGAAAGTTCCTATTTGTAGAAAGTTTCTATTTCGGTAAGTTTCTATTTTTCATTTTTAGAAAGTTTCCCATTTTCAGTTTAGGAAAGTTACCATTTTTCATTTTAGGAAAGTTTCTATTTTTCTTATTAGTTTCTATTTTCAGGACCTCCGAGCTAAAAAGTGGAAATGAACTCACAAATGGAAAGAGGAGCTTGCGAAAGTCAAGGGGAGCAAAGATGAAGAACAATGAGCCACAGAAATGAGCAGAAATGAAGAAAAGAAGTTTTCCTGGTCCAACCAGGAAACCCTGCGAAAAGGAGGAAAGCTTACCTATGAAGTTTCCAACGTTATCATGAAAAAGAAATGGAAAAATGAAGTGTTATGACGTTGGAAGGTGACAAGGCTTGAAGTTGAAGCAACAAGGCCCAAGAACTCTCAAGACTCATTGGATTTTCGGCAAATTGGATCAAAGGCCCATGAAGCCCATACATTTAGGGTTTATGACGCATGAATAAACCCTAGGGGAGTGTTGCCGTTCAAAGCAAGAGAAAAACAAGGAAAGTGGCGTAAAAATCAGAAATTAAAAGGAGATTTTCTAGGGAGATTTTCTAGGGCTATTTTTATGGAAATTCATCAAGAGATAAACCCTAGAATATCTTTTGCCGTCCAAGCCAAGAGGAAAAGAAGGAATTGCCGTGCACCATGAAGAAGAAACCCTAGAGAATTCGGCAAGAGAGATTCAAGGGAGAAATAAAAGGAAAGAGAAAAGGTGGAGACCAAGAAAAGCTCAAAAGAAGTCTAGATACATTCCTATATTCCCTAAAGGAATTTTGGCCGAATTTAAAGTATAAAATCAGAATATTATCAAGGGAATTTCGGCCAAGATTGTTAGGGAATTAAATGGAATTTTGTGATTGGTTGGACCACCTCATAGGGCTTATGTGGCAAGCTATCATTGGAGGAAACTATGTGGCATTTTCAGAATAATTCCATGGAAAATAAAGAAGAAATACACGGCTTGGAGACCAAGTTGGCCGTCCCCTATATAATCTCTCCTCTTCTCAAAGTTCCGAGTTCCACACTTTTGCATTTACACTTTGAGAAAAAAATCAGAAACTCTCTCTAGCCTAGCCGTGTTCATCTCCATCCTCTAGGGCAACCACGAAGTGCAAGCAAGGCCAAGGAAGAAGAAGACAAGCCGTGCACATCATCCATCACCATCCTTGAAGATTGCTTTCGAAATTCAAGAGACCATTCATCACTTCATTCATCTCATCTTCATCACGGTGTAATCCGATTCTCCTTGTACCTTTGCTTTGTATTTTCGTTGGTTTTGCCTTAGTTGACACATATGTATGAACAAGTGTTGTTTTCTGAAATTTTATGATTAATTGTTAATTTTCAGATTCATATATTGCGATTTATGGTTGCTTTTGTGTGAGTGTTTGATTAAATTTGCATGATAGAAATCTTTTGTATGATTATCTTGAATGGTTCGAAACATTTAGGGTTCTTATGTGATTGTTGCTACGAATTTGAGAACATGAATCAACTTTTTGGTTTTGTGTTCTTGAATCGATAAGTAGTAAAGGTTTTGTACAAAAACCGAATTTAATCAAAGAAGATTGCAATTAGGTGGACTTTTTCATACTAAGTTGCACATTTGAGTTGATAGCCTTTCTAGGTGTTTATTGCGTTAAACATGACATGATTGACTAGCTTTCTAGGGCTTGATTGCATGTTTGATAGAATTAATCTAGGTGCTTTCACTTAGGTTAATTAGCATTGAAAGTAAAATATGGGAAATTGTTTGCTTTTGAACGTTTCACATGATCAACTCCTCTTGCATGACTATGATGAACAATGATGAACTTGAATTAATTTTAATCATGAGTTTCGACTTTGATCTTTGTTCTTGCATTCCATTTGTATTTTTATGTTTTTGCATTTTAATTATTTAGGTAACTTAGATTTTATTTTCGGAAATTAAAACCAAAAACCAAAAACTCCCCCCTTTTCGTAAATATGTCTATATTTTGTAAATATTACACTTTGTTTTAATTTTAATTGTTTAATTGTTTGACAATGACAGGTGTACCCTCAATCCCCGGAATAGAACGATCCCTATTTATTACGTACTACTAATGACATTTCAGGGTTAAATTGGTCGCTCGATAAAAGCGACATCAATTTTTGGCGCCGTTGCCGGG
>NW_024387551.1:0-85000 GCF_002994745.2 Rosa chinensis | reverse complement strand
GCATGCTTTTAATTGATTACATTGAGGACAATGCAATATTTAAGTGTGGGGGAAGAGATTTATATTTTTAGTCTTTTATTTTGAGTCATATATTGAAAAATACAAAAAAAATTGAAAAATGTCAAAAATTCAAAAAAAAAAAAAAAAATTTTGTTGCTTTTGTTTTTATTTTGAGTCTTAGGATGCCCTTTCAACTGTCTAGGATGATTCTATATCTCTGAAATCATGACTAAAAGAGGATCACAAAATTGAGATGATTTAAACACGGTATTCTTTGGTTAATTGAGATATATGAAAAATGCATGCATGTGTAGTGGATATGGATTTCGAAACTTTGGTACAGAATATGAGCATGTTAGGATGAGTTTTGATTCAAAAAAAACCCATGTGAGATATTTGAGCCATGTCCCTTTTTCTTGGAGTGAATCGAAAATATATATTCTTATTTTCTTGGCGACGTTTTGATGATCTCATTATTCTTTCATTTGATTGACTACTTGCCATAGATTAAGTTTGATGGACTAGAGAATGCTAGAATTCACTCTTGTGCTTGTTGAGACGTTTATCAATACATGGCCCTGATTCTGGAAGGGATAGAGGCACCCTAGGAATTACCACCATTGCCATATAAACTTGTGTCCCCAATTGTGCCCATCGTGGGACCTCCCTTAGATAAACCCCTTTTGAGCCTACATTAAGCCTTTTCATTCATCACCCTTAAAACCCTTAACCATGAAGCTTAGTATAGTTACAACCCTACCCTTTGTTCTAAGAACTTAGTGGAGCTATCTTTTGAGACATACTACATGGGTTTGGTGCTAAGGATGAAAATTGAGAAGAGGTGAAAGTTCAAGTGTGGGGGTAGACTTGTCCATAAAGAAAAAAATATGTGAAAGCCGTGAAAAATGAAAAGAAAAAAAATTGTGTACGGCTAGAAAGAAAAGAAAGAAATATTTATGGATTTTAGTCCCCCATACTTAGTGATTTTGGAGTTTACTTTGAAACGAAGGCCCACTAAAGAAAAATTTGGCCTTTGTCCATTCATTATAGTTCAGGGGAAGTTTACAATGAAGATTGGGCCCAACATGAAGACATTAGGCCCCTTTTATGTTACCTCTAGGGAAAGTGACGTTTTTGCAATGCCTTGGTGGATTTTCTTGAGGTCTCTACATCTACATATGCTCTACTAGGTTTTTAGGACACTTTGATAAATCCTTACCCTTCATTTCTTAAAACCTTGAGCCTTGGCCCCATTACAACCCTTGAGAAGACCTTCTTGATCCTTAAGATGGGACAGCCCTTGATGTGGAGATGAGTTACAAGAGTTGAACCTATGGCTTGGGTCCATCTGTGCAAGTAGTTGATATCCTTCATGAGATCTTTAAAGAAAATTATACATGTGCTTTCGTTTCTTGAATTATGTGATATACTTGTTATCTTTCACATAGACTTGAGTGTATAAGCTTTTAAGCATTGCCTTGAATTCTGAGAGAAGAAAGAGTGGATATACTTTGTGAGATTTGAATCATACTTGTCTGAAACATGTTTAACAGAACCCATCACCATTGTTACAACCAAGTCCTACTTGTGTATATGTGATTTATGCGTTTCAATTAACTCTCGAATGCCTAACATTGAATCTTGGTTAAGTGCTAATCTTGGTGTTGTGAAAGTAAGAGATTGCTGAGACAAAAAGTTGAAGGGCTATAGAGTTTGTTTTTGTAGAGTCTTTTACTTTTCGTTGAGTCTTAGTGTGATTTTGCTAAGGGACTAGCAAAAGCTAAGTGTGGGGGAATTTGATAGGAGCATTTTAATGCGACGTTTTAACTGCATTTCCCTACATTTTCTGCGTTATTTCCTTAATAAAACTCTGTTTAGGAAAGTTTCCATTCTTTGATTGGGAAAGTTCCTATTTGTAGAAAGTTTCTATTTCGGTAAGTTTCTATTTTTCATTTTTAGAAAGTTTCCCATTTTCAGTTTAGGAAAGTTACCATTTTTCATTTTAGGAAAGTTTCTATTTTTCTTATTAGTTTCTATTTTCAGGACCTCCGAGCTAAAAAGTGGAAATGAACTCACAAATGGAAAGAGGAGCTTGCGAAAGTCAAGGGGAGCAAAGATGAAGAACAATGAGCCACAGAAATGAGCAGAAATGAAGAAAAGAAGTTTTCCTGGTCCAACCAGGAAACCCTGCGAAAAGGAGGAAAGCTTACCTATGAAGTTTCCAACGTTATCATGAAAAAGAAATGGAAAAATGAAGTGTTATGACGTTGGAAGGTGACAAGGCTTGAAGTTGAAGCAACAAGGCCCAAGAACTCTCAAGACTCATTGGATTTTCGGCAAATTGGATCAAAGGCCCATGAAGCCCATACATTTAGGGTTTATGACGCATGAATAAACCCTAGGGGAGTGTTGCCGTTCAAAGCAAGAGAAAAACAAGGAAAGTGGCGTAAAAATCAGAAATTAAAAGGAGATTTTCTAGGGAGATTTTCTAGGGCTATTTTTATGGAAATTCATCAAGAGATAAACCCTAGAATATCTTTTGCCGTCCAAGCCAAGAGGAAAAGAAGGAATTGCCGTGCACCATGAAGAAGAAACCCTAGAGAATTCGGCAAGAGAGATTCAAGGGAGAAATAAAAGGAAAGAGAAAAAGGTGGAGACCAAGAAAAGCTCAAAAGAAGTCTAGATACATTCCTATATTCCCTAAAGGAATTTTGGCCGAATTTAAAGTATAAAATCAGAATATTATCAAGGGAATTTCGGCCAAGATTGTTAGGGAATTAAATGGAATTTTGTGATTGGTTGGACCACCTCATAGGGCTTATGTGGCAAGCTATCATTGGAGGAAACTATGTGGCATTTTCAGAATAATTCCATGGAAAATAAAGAAGAAATACACGGCTTGGAGACCAAGTTGGCCGTCCCCTATATAATCTCTCCTCTTCTCAAAGTTCCGAGTTCCACACTTTTGCATTTACACTTTGAGAAAAAAATCAGAAACTCTCTCTAGCCTAGCCGTGTTCATCTCCATCCTCTAGGGCAACCACGAAGTGCAAGCAAGGCCAAGGAAGAAGAAGACAAGCCGTGCACATCATCCATCACCATCCTTGAAGATTGCTTTCGAAATTCAAGAGACCATTCATCACTTCATTCATCTCATCTTCATCACGGTGTAATCCGATTCTCCTTGTACCTTTGCTTTGTATTTTCGTTGGTTTTGCCTTAGTTGACACATATGTATGAACAAGTGTTGTTTTCTGAAATTTTATGATTAATTGTTAATTTTCAGATTCATATATTGCGATTTATGGTTGCTTTTGTGTGAGTGTTTGATTAAATTTGCATGATAGAAATCTTTTGTATGATTATCTTGAATGGTTCGAAACATTTAGGGTTCTTATGTGATTGTTGCTACGAATTTGAGAACATGAATCAACTTTTTGGTTTTGTGTTCTTGAATCGATAAGTAGTAAAGGTTTTGTACAAAAACCGAATTTAATCAAAGAAGATTGCAATTAGGTGGACTTTTTCATACTAAGTTGCACATTTGAGTTGATAGCCTTTCTAGGTGTTTATTGCGTTAAACATGACATGATTGACTAGCTTTCTAGGGCTTGATTGCATGTTTGATAGAATTAATCTAGGTGCTTTCACTTAGGTTAATTAGCATTGAAAGTAAAATATGGGAAATTGTTTGCTTTTGAACGTTTCACATGATCAACTCCTCTTGCATGACTATGATGAACAATGATGAACTTGAATTAATTTTAATCATGAGTTTCGACTTTGATCTTTGTTCTTGCATTCCATTTGTATTTTTATGTTTTTGCATTTTAATTATTTAGGTAACTTAGATTTTATTTTCGGAAATTAAAACCAAAAACCAAAAACTCCCCCCTTTTCGTAAATATGTCTATATTTTGTAAATATTACACTTTGTTTTAATTTTAATTGTTTAATTGTTTGACAATGACAGGTGTACCCTCAATCCCCGGAATAGAACGATCCCTATTTATTACGTACTACTAATGACATTTCAGGGTTAAATTGGTCGCTCGATAAAAGCGACATCAGTACACCTGTCATTATCAAACAATTAAACAATTAAAATTAAAACAAAGTATAATATTAACAAAGATATAACAAAATATAAACATTATTTACGAAAAGGGGGGATTTTGTTTTTGGTTTTTCGAAAATAAAACTAAGTTAACAAAACAATTAAAATGCAAAAACATAAAAATACAAATGGAATGAGAGAACAAAGATCAAAACCGAAACATATGATTAAAATTGATTGAAACCCTAATATTGTTCATCTAAGTCATGAGAAAGGAGTTGATCATGTGAAACGTTCGAAAGCAAACAATTTCCCATATTTTACTTTTCAATGCTAATTAACCTAAGCGAAAGCACCTAGATTAATCCTATCAAACATGCAATCAAACCCTAGAAAGCTAGTCAATCATGTCATGTTTAACGCATTACACATAGAGAAAGGCTATCAACTCAAGTGTACAACTTAGTTATGGAAAAGTCCACCTAATTGCAATCCTCTTTAATTAAATTCGATCTTTGCACAAAACCTTTACTACTTTGATTCAAGTTTACACAAAACGAAAAGTCGATTTCATGTTCTTAAACCTAGCACCAATTATATCGAAACCCTAAGTGTTTGCAACCACATAAGATTAAAATACAAAAGTTATCTATAACGCAAATTTAATTAAACAAACCCACATAAGCAACTCTCGAAGAACAATAATATGAATCTGAAAATTCTCAATTAATCATAAAAATTTCAGAAATTAATATTTGTTCAAACACATATGTCAACTAGTTCATAACCAACGAAATTCAAAGCAAAGGTTACAAAGGAGAATCAGATTACACCGTGGGATGGAGATGGTGATGAACGATTGATGTGGTGGTCTCTTGAATCTCGAAAGCAAGCTTCAAGGTTGGAGATGGATGATGGATGCTCACGGCTATGCTTCTTCTCCCTTGGCCTTGCTTGAACTCGTGGAGATGACTAGAGGATGGAGAAACTCACGACTATGCTAAGAAGATTTTCTGATTTTTTTCTAAAGTGTAAATTGTATGGGGGCGAGGAACCCCTGACGTTGAGAAAAGGGGAGAATATATAGGGGCACGGCTAGGGTTCTCCAAGCAATCAGAAATTTCCACATCATTTCAACCAATGGTATGATGCCAAGTAAGCCTTGTGATGTGTTCCAACCAATCAAAATTCTCTAAAATAACTCCCTAATATTTAATTGCCGAATTTCCTTGAAATTATTCTGATTTTCTTCATGAATTTCGGCCAACATTCCTTTAGGGAATTTAGGGATGAATCTGGACGCCTTTTGAGCTTTTCCTTGGTGCACACATATTTTCCTTCCATAAATATCTCCCTTGAATCTCTCTTGGCATCATCTCCTTGATTATTTCTGATTTTCATGTTGGCAATCACACCAAATTATTCCTCCAACAATATTTCTTTCCATAAAAGTCTCCCAAGAAAATCTCTCCTTGAAATCCTCAATCAATCCTCTTTAATTCCCACATTGTCACCTTGTTTTTCCATGTCATCTTCATGAAGCTTCTCGTTCCATTTATGAACTCAATTCAGCTTATTTATTCCAAAAACCTGAAAATAGAAGCTTTCTAAAATAAGAAATGGAAACTTTCTTAAACTAAAATGGAAACTTTCTAAAAATGGAAAATAGAAACTACAAAACGGAAACTTTCTACAATTAGGAACTTTCCCATTCGAAGAATGGAAACTTTCCTAAACAGAGTTTTATTAAGGAAATAACGTAGAAAATATAGGGAAATAACAGTTAAAACGTCGCATTAAAATGCTCCTATCAAATGTCTTCATGTTGGGCCCAAATTTCACTCTAAACTTCCTTTGGTTACTAATGAGTTGGACAAAGGCCAAATTTTTCTGTAATGGGTCTTCAAATCAAAGTAAACTCCAAACTCACCAAGTATGGGGGACTAAAATCCATAGATATATTTCTCTTTTTTTTCTTTCTTTCTTTTCTTAGCCGTACAATTTTTCTTTTTTTTTTTTCACTTTCTTTTTCTCAGCTTTTTCATACATTTTTCTCTTATGGACAAGTCTACCCCCACACTTGAGTTTTCACATCTTCTTATTCTTCATTATGGACGCCAAAAATCTTCAAGTAAAGTCTCAGTTTAGCTCCACTAAGTTCTTAGAACAAAGGGTAGGGTTATAGCTATACTAAGGTTTAGGTTAAAGATTTTTAAGGGTGATGAAAGAAAAGGCTTAACGTAGGCTCAAAGGGGTTTGTCTAGGGGAGTCCCACGACGGGCACAATTAGGGACACAGGTTTATATGGCAATGGTGGTAGTTCCTAGGTTGCCTCTATCCTTTCCAGAATCAGGGCCATGTATTGATAAAGCGTCTCAACAAGCACAAGAGCGAATTCTAGCATTCTCTAGTCCATCAAACTTAATCTATGGCAAGTAGTCAGTCAGGATGAAAGAATAATGAGATCATCAAAACATCGCCAAGAAAATAAGAATATATTTTCAATTATCACTCCAAGAAAAAGGGACATGGGCTCAATTATCTCACATGGGTTTTTATGAATCAAAACTCATCTTAACATGCTCATATTCTGTACCAAAGTCACGAATTCCATATCCACTACACATGCATACATTTTTCATATATCTCAATTAACCAAAGAATACCATTTTAGAAATCATCTCAATTTTGTGATCCTCTTTTAATCATGATTTCAGAGATATAGAATCATCCTAGACAGTTGAAAGGGCATCCTAAGACTCAAAACAAAAACAAATGCAACGACAATTTTTTAATTTTTGACATTTTTCACTTTTTTTGTATTTTTCAATATATGACTCAAGATAAAAGTGTAAATCCCTTCCCCCACACTTAAATATTGCATTGTCCTCAATGTAATCAATCATAAGCATGCAATGAAACAATTAAGCATATAGGAATGGAATTTACGAAAAGACTACAAAAATAAAGGAGAAAATTATAAAGTAAAAGAAATGCGAAAGAGAAAGCAAATCTGTGTTATTGAAGACTCCTTCACAACTGCTTCTGAATTGGGTTGCCTCCCAAGCAGCGCTTGAATTTAACGTCTTTCAGCCAGACGGTACCTCCATTAAATAAAGTTAGGGACTATAATTAACAAAGAAATACAAAAAAAAAAAAAATATATATATATATATATATAAACAAGTATAACAAGTTAGTGGATTACAAACTACATGTAATATTAACAAGTTAAGTACACAAGTTAACAAGTCCGTACATAAGACACAAGTTAAGTACACAAGTGAGTAAAAAAAAAAAAAACACGAAAAATATTTACACAAGTGTTTTTTTTTTTTTTTTCTTTTCTTTCTCTGTACGAAAATACTTACAAATATTTACATTCTTTCCTTTCCTTTACAATTATTTTCAACACTTAGGTACGGGAACAGGGAGTCTCGATGTGCAATGGGACTGAAACAGCTACCCTTTTCAAGACTATGTTTAATCCAATATACCTTAGTGAATCACAATATTTTCGTTTGTTATATATATCATTGATATCAAATTAAATTCCAAGCGGTAAATCAAGAGGACGTGCGGCCCAAGTATAGTCGTCTAGACACCAAGTCTCTCCTACATCCTTTGGGCAACCTTACTGAAATGGCCAGGTAGGGGAGGGCAACCACGAGAGGTAGAATCCATTTTGGCATGAGCTACTCCCACATTGTGGTTTAGGCCCATTTGTAAGCACTTCTGGATTCAAGAACCTGTCATGAGCGTTGTCCCCTTCCTAGACACCATCCCACATAGGCTATACTTACTTGGATGAAAAAGATCCCAAGTGTGAAGACAGTTCAATGAATGTTAATAAAGGCCGCCCTCAACCTTAAGGGACCTGGACTAGGTACCGATAAGGGGTTTAGGCCAATATTAATAAACACGACTTCACCTATTCCTTCTTTAATTTACAACTCACAATTAAAATTCGTGTTCAACAATATAAATAACAAGCTAAGTAATTAACTAACTAATTAACTAATTAACTAACAATTAAGAGAATTACCAACAATTAACAAGAGATTTTTTTTTTTTTTTTTTTCGAACACAACATATAAACAAAACAAATATTCACATATTTAACAAGTGATTTTTCAATCCCCGGCAACGGCGCCAAAAATTGATGCGGCTGAAAGCAAGCGCATAATTTAACCCTGAAATGTCATTAGTAGTACGTAATAAATAGGGATCGTTCTATTCCGGGGATTGAGGGTACACCTGTCATTGTCAAACAATTAAACAATTAAAATTAAAACAAAGTATAATATTCACAAAGATATTCACAACTATAAACATTGTACACGAAAAGGGGGGATTTTGTTTTTGGTTTTTCGAAAATAAAACTAAGTTAACAAAACAATTAAAATGCAAAAACATAAAAATACGAATGGAATGAGAGAACAAAGATCAAAATCGAAACATATGATTAAAATTGACTCAAACCCTAATATTGTTCATCTAAGTCATGAGAAAGGAGTTGATCATGTGAAACATGATGCGCTCGAAAGCAAATGAATTCCCATTTTTTACTTTTCAATGCTAATTAACCTAAGCGAAAGCACCTAGATTAATCCTATCAAACATGCAATCAAACCCTAGAAAGCTAGTCAATCATGTCATGTTTAACGCATTACACATAGAGAAAGGCTATCAACTCAAGTGTACAACTTAGTATGGAAAAGTCCACCTAATTGCAATCCTCGTTAATTAAATTCGGTCTTTGCACAAAACCTTTACTACTTTGATTCAAGTTTACACAAAACGAAAAGTCGATTTCATGTTCTTAAACCTAGCACCAATTATATCGAAACCCTAAGTGTTTGCAACCACATAAGATTAAAATACAAAAGTTATCTATAACGCAAATTTAATTAAACAAACCCACATAAGCAACCTTCGAAGAACAATAATATGAATCTGAAAATTCTCAATTAATCATAAAAATTCCAGAATTTAACAATTGTTCAAACACATATGTCAACTAGAACAAATCCAACGAAATTCAAAGCAAAGGTTACAAAGGAGAATCGGATTACACCGTGAGATGGAGATGGTGATGAACGATTGATGTGGTGGTCTCTTGAATCTCGAAAGCAAGCTTCAAGGTTGGAGATGGATGATGGATGCTCACAGCTGTGCTTCTTCTCCCTTGGCCTTGCTTGAACTCGTGGAGATGACTAGAGGATGGAGAAACTCACGGCTATGCTAAGAAGATTTTCTGATTTTTTTCTAAAGTATAAATTGTATAGGAAGAGAGGAACCCTTCTCAACGTCAAAGAGGGGAGTATATATAGGAGCACGGCTAGGGTTCACAAAGCAATCAGAATTTTCCACATAGCTTCAACCAATAATAATTCACCAAGTAAGCTTGTGATGTGGTCCAACCAATCATAGAATGCCAAGTAAGCCTTGTGATGTGTTCCAACCAATCATAATTCTCTAAAATACCTCCCTAATATTTAATTGCCGAATTTCCTTGAAATTATTCTGATTTTCTTCATGAATTTCGGCCAACATTCCTTTAGGGAATTTAGGGATGAATCTAGACGCCTTTTGAGCTTTTCCTTGGTGCACACATATTTTCCTTCCATAAATATCTCCCTTGAATCTCTCTTTGTGTCATCTCCTTGATTATTTCTGATTTTCACGTTGGCAATCACACCAAATTATTCCTCCAACAATATTTCTTTCCATAAAAGTCTCCCAAGAAAATCTCTCCTTGAAATCCTCAATCAATCATCTTTAATTCCCACGTTGTCACCTTGTTTTTCCTTAAGTATTACACGGCAAATTTAATCCCCAAGGAAAATATATTTTCCTTTTTTTAAAAAAACTCTTCCTTGATTCTCTCCTTGCCATGTCATCTTCATGAAGCTTTTCGTTCCATTTATGAACTCAATTCTGCTTATTTATTCCAAAGACCTGAAAATAGAAGCTTTCTAAAATAAGAAATGGAAACTTTCTTAAACTAAAATGGAAACTTTCTAAAAATGGAAAATAGAAACTACAAAACGGAAACTTTCTACAATTAGGAACTTTCCCATTCGAAGAATGGAAACTTTCCTAAACAGAGTTTTATTAAGGAAATAACGCAGAAAATATAGGGAAATAACAGTTAAAACGTCTCATTAAAATGCTCCTATCAACCTCCATTAAATAAAGTTAGTGACTATAATTAACAAAGAAATACAAAAAAAAAAAATATATATATATATATATATATATATATATGTAAACACTTATAACAAGTTAGTGAATTACAAACTACATGTAATATTAACAAGTTAAGTACACAAGTTAACAAGTCAGTACATAAGACACAAGTTAAGTACACAAGTGAGTAAAAAAAAAAACACGAAAAATATTTACACAAGTGTTTTTTTTTTTTTTTTCTTTCTTTTCTTTCTTTGTACGAAAATACTTACAAATATTTACATTCTTTCCTTTCCTTTACAATTATTTTCAACACTTAGGTACGGGAACAGGGAGTCTCGATGTGCAATGGGACTGAAACAGCTACCCTTTTCAAGACTATGTTTAATCCAATATACCTTAGTGAATCACAATATTTTCGTTTGTTATATATATCATTGATATCAAATTAAATTCCAAGCGGTAAATCAAGAGGACGTGCGGCCCAAGTATAGTCGTCTAGACACCAAGTCTCTCCTACATCCTTTGGGCAACCTTACTGAAATGGCCAGGTAGGGGAGGGCGACCACGAGAGGTAGAATCCATTTTGGCATGAGCTACTCCCACATTGTGGTTTAGGCCCATTTGTAAGCACTTCTGGATTCAAGAACCTGTCATGAGCGTTGTCCCCTTCCTAGACACCATCCCACATAGGCTATACTTACTTGGATGAAAAAGATCCTAAGTGTGAAGACAATTCAATGAATGTTAATAAAGGCCGCCCTCAACCTTAAGGGACCTGGACTAGGTACCAATAAGGGGTTCAGGTCAATATTAATAAACACGACTTCACCTATTCCTTCTTTAATTTACAACTCACAATTAAAATTCGTATTCAATAATATAAATAACAACCTAAGTAATTAATTAACTAATTAACTAATTAATTAATTAACTAACAAATTATGAACAATTAACAAGTAAATTTTTTTTTTTTTCGAACACAACATAAAAACAAAACAAATATTCACATATTTAACAAGTGATTTTTCAATCCCCGGCAACGGCGCCAAAAATTGATACGCTAAAAGCAAGCGCATAATTTAACCCTGAAATGTCATCGTTAGTATATAGTAAATAGGGATCGTTCTATTCCGGGGATTGAGGGTACACCTGTCATTGTCAAACAATTAAACAATTAAAATTAAAACAAAGTATAATATTCACAAAGATATTCACAACTATAAACATTGTACACGAAAAGGGGGGATTTTGTTTTTGGTTTTTCGAAAATAAAACTAAGTTAACAAAACAATTAAAATGCAAAAACATAAAAATACGAATGGAATGAGAGAACAAATATCAAAATCGAAACATATGATTAAAATTGACTCAAACCCTAATATTGTTCATCTAAGTCATGAGAAAGGAGTTGATCATGTGAAACATTCGAAAGCAAATGAATTCCCATTTTTTACTTTTCAATGCTAATTAACCTAAGCGAAAGCACCTAGATTAATCCTATCAAACATGCAATCAAACCCTAGAAAGCTAGTCAATCATGTCATGTTTAATGCATTACACATAGAGAAAGGCTATCAACTCAAGTGTACAACTTAGTATGGAAAAGTCCACCTAATTGCAATCCTCGTTAATTAAATTCGATCTTTGTACAAAACCTTTACTTCTTTGATTCAAGTTTACACAAAGCGAAAAGTCGATTTCATGTTCTTAAACCTAACACCAATTATATCGAAACGCTAAGTGTTTGCAACCACATAAGATTAAAATACAAAAGTTATCTATAACGCAAATTTAATTAAACAAACCCACATAAGCAACCTTCGAAGAACAATAATATGAATTTGAAAATTCTCAATTAATCATAAAAATTCCAGAATTTAACAATTGTTCAAACACATATGTCAACTAGAACAAAACCAACGAAATTCAAAGCAAAGGTTACAAAGGAGAATCGGATTACACCGTGAGATGGGGATGGTGATGAACGATTGATGTGGTGGTCTCTTGAATCTCAAAAGCAAGCTTCAAGGTTGGAGATGGATGATGGATGCTCACGGCTATACTTCTTCTCCCTTGGCCTTGCTTGAACTCGTGGAGATGACTAGAGGATGGAGAAACTCACAGCTATGCTAAGAAGATTTTCTGATTTTTTTCTAAAGTGTAAATTGTATGGGGGAGAGGAACCTTTTTCAACGTCAAAGAGGTGGGTATATATAGGAGCACGGCTAGGGTTCACAAAGCAATCAGAAATTTCCACATAGCTTCCACCAATAGGAATTCGCCAAGTAAGCTTTGTGATGTGGTCCAACCAATCATAAATTTGCATGATAGATAACTTTTGTATTTTAATCTTATGTGGTTGCAAACACTTAGGGTTTTTATATGATTGGTGCTACGAATTTGAGAACATGAATCAACTTTTTGGTTTTGTGTTCTTGAATCAATAAGTAGTAAAGGTTTGTGCAAAAACCGAATTTAATCAAAGAGGATTGCAATTAGGTGGACTTTTTCATACTAAGTTGCACACTTGAGTTGATAGCCTTTCTAGGTGCTTATTGCATCGAATATGTTGTGTTTGACTAGCTTTCTAGGGCTTTCATGCATGTTTGATAGGATTAGTCTTTGTGCTTTCACTTAGATTAATTAGCATTGAAAACTAAAATATGGGAAATTGTTTGCTTTTAACGTTTCACATGATCAACTCCTCTTGCATGACCTTGATGCACAATGTTAGAACTTGAATCGATTTAATCATATATTTCAGTTTTGATCTTTGCTCTCTCATTCCATTCGTATTTTTATGTTTTTTCCTGAGCAATGTTAGAAATTGATTCGATTTTTAATCATATATTTCAGTTTGATCTTTGTTCTTTCATTCCATTTGTGTTTTTATGTTTTTGCATTTGAATTGTTTTGTTAACTTAGTTTTATTTTCGAAAAACCAAAAACAAATCCCCCCTTTTTAGTAAATATGTATATATTTTGTAATATCTTTGTAAATATTATACTTTGTTTTAATTTTAATTGTTTAATTGTTTGACAATGACAGGTGTACCCTCAATCCCCGGAATAGAACGATCCCTATTTATTTTATACTACTAATGACATTTCAGGGTTAAATTGTGCGCTTGCTTTCGGGCGCATCATATGTTCAACTCTTGTAACTCATCTCCACAGATCAAAGGCTGTCCCATCTTAAGGATCAAGAAGGTCCTCTCAAAGGTTGGGGCTACGGCTCAAGGTTTTAAGAAATGAAAGGTAAGGAATTTAACAAAGTGTCCTAAAAGCCTAGCAGAGCTCATGTAGATGTAGAGACTTCTAGAAATCCACCAAGGCATAGCAAACGTCATGTCCTTCCTAGGGGTAAAATAAAAGGGCCTAATGTCTTCATGTTGGGCCCAACCTTCATTATAAACTTCCCTTGAACTCTTGTGAATTGGACAAAGGCCAAATTTTTCATTAGTGGGCCTTCAATTCAAAACAATCTCCAAACTCACCAAGTATGGGGAACTAAAATTCATAAACATTTTTCTCTCTGTGTTTCTCTTTTCAGCCGTACACAATTTTTTTTTCTTTTCTTTTTCATTTTTCACGGCTTTCACATATATTTTTTTCTTTTCATGGACAAGTCTACCCCCACACTTGAACTTTCACCTCTTCTCATCCTTCATCATTGCGCTAAATCCTCAAGTAAAGTCCCAAAAGATAGCTCCACTAAGTTTTAGAACAAAGGGTTGGATTGTAACTATACTAAGGTTCGGGGGTTAAGGATTTTAAGGGTAATGAAAGAAAAGGCTTAATGTAGGCTCAAAGGGTTTATCTAAGGGAGTCCCACGACGGGCACAAAAGGGGACACATGCTTATTTGGCAATGGTGGTAATTCCTAGGGTGCCTCTATCCTTTCCAGAATCAGGGCCATGTATTGATAAAATGTCTCACAAGCACAAGAGCGAATTCTAGCATTCTCTAGTCCATCAAACTTAATCTATGGCAAGTAATCAATCAAATGAAAGAATAATGAGATCATCAAAACATCGCCAAGAAATTAAGAATATATTCTTTTTAATTATCACTCCAAGAAAAAGGGACATGGCTCAAATATCTCACATGGGTTTTTATAAATCAAAACTCATCTTAACATGCTCGTATTCTGTACCAAGGTCACGAAATCCATATCCATACACATGCATACATTTTTCATATATCTCAATTAACCAAAGAATACCATTTTAAAATCATCTTAATCTTGTGATCCTCTCTTAGCCATAATTTCGGAGATATAAGCTCATCCTAGATAGTTGAAAGGGCATCCTATGACTCGAAAATAAAAACAAAACAATATATATATATATATATATATTTTTTTTTTGGACATTTTCAATTTTTTTTTTTGTATTTTCCATATATATGACTCAAAATAAAAGATAAAATATAAATCCCTTCCCCACACTTAATATTGCATTGTCCTCAATGTAATCAATCATAAGCATGCAATGAACAATTAAGCATATAGGAAAGAAATTTACGAAAACAAAAACAAAAGAGAAAAATTGAAAATAAAAGAAATAGGGAAGGAGAAAGCAAATCTGCGTTTGAAGACTCCTTCACAGCTGCTTCTGAATTGGGTTGCCTCCCAAGCAGCGCTTGAGTTTAACGTATTTCAGCCAGACGGAATAGAAATTAAAAAGTTAGTAACTATAATTAACAAATATTTAGAAAATATATAACAAGTAACTATGAATTACAAAATACAAGTATAATTAACAAGTACATTTTACATACGACACAAGTGAGTAAAAAAAAAAAACATGAAAAATATTTACTCAATGATTTTTTTTACCTTAGTGTATCACAACATTTTATTTTGTTATAAATATCATTGATATCGAATCTAATTCCAAGCGGTAAATCAATGGACGTGCGGCCCAAGTATAGTCGCCTAGACACAAACTCCCTTTCTCATCCTTTGGGCAACCTTACTGAAATGGCCAGGTGGGGGAAGGCGATCACGAGAGGAAAAATCCATTTTGGCATGAGCTACTCCACATTGTGGTTTAGGCCCATTTGTAAGCACTTCTGGATTCAAAAACCCGTCATGAACGTTGTTCCCTTCCTAGACACCATTCCACATAGGCTATTCTTACTAAGATGAAAAAAGGTCCTAAGTGTGAAGACAGTTCAACAAGTGTTATAAAGGCCGCCCTCAACCTTAAAGGACCTGACTAGGTACCAATAAGGGGTTTAGGCCAATATTAACAAACGCGACTTCACCTATTCCATTCAATTTACAACTTACAATTAAAACTCGTATTCAACAATATAAAAACAACCTAAGTAAATTAATTAATCTATGTTTCGAACAAAATATATACAACAATATTCACAATTTAACAAGTGATTTTTCAATCCCGGCAACTGCGCCAAAAATTGATAACGCTAAAAGTAAGCGCATAATTTAACCCTGAAATGTCATCGTTAGTATATAGTAAATAGGGATCGTTATATTCCGGGGATTGAGGGTACACCTGTAATTGTAAAACAAATTAATAAAAATAAAAAGTATTATTTACAAAAATAAAACAGAATAAAAATATATACAAATGAACACAAAAGGGGGTTTAGGATTATTAAATTAAAACTAAAATAAATAAATAAAGAAAATGTAAAAACATATATACACGGGTGGAATGAGAGAACAAAGATCAAACCGAAACTATGATCAAATTTGATTAAACCCTAATATTGTTCATCTAAGTCATGAGAAGGAGTTGATCATGTGAAATATTCGAAAGCAATAATTTTCCATTTTTTACTTTTCAATGCTAATTAACCTAAGTGAAAGCACAAGATTAATCCTATCAAACATGTAATCAAGCCCTAGAAAGCTAGTCAATCATGATATGTTTAACGCATGAAGACAAAGAAAGGCTATCAACTCAGGTGTGCAACTTAGTATGAAAAGTCCACCTAATTGCAATCCTCTTTAATTAATTCGATTTTTGTCCAAAACCTTTACTACATCGATTCAAGTTACACAAACAAAAAGTCGATTTCATGTTCTTAAATCTAGCACCATTCATATCAAAACCTAAGTGTTCGACCACATAAGATTAAATACAAAGATATCTATAAAGCAAATTTAATTAAACAAACTCACATAAGCAACTCTCGAATTACAATAATAGAATCTGAAATTTCATTCAATCATATAAAATTCCAGAAATAAAAACTTTGTTCAATCATGAATGTCAACTAAAGCAAAACCAACGAAATTCAAACAAAGGTTACAAGTAGAGGTGAGTTACACCGTGGATGGAAGATGAGAATGGATGATTTTCGTTGGAATCCTTGAAGCTTGAAAGCAAGTCTTCAATGGTGGATGGTGGATGAATATGTCACGGCTCCTTCTTCTCCCTTCGGCTTGCTTGAACTCCGTGGCTTGCATTAGAGGATGGAGAGAAGATGATAGAGGCTCACAGCAACAATATGTATTTTCTGATTTTTTCTAAGGTGTGTGGAACCTCTCTCAACGTCAAAGAGGTGGGTATATATAGGAGCACGGCTAGGATTCACAAAGCAATCAGAAATTTCCACATAGCTTCCACCAATAGGAATTCGCAAGTAAGCTTTGTGATGTGGTCAACCAATCATAGAATGCCAAGTAAGCCTTGTGATGTGTTCCAACCAACCATAATTCTCTAAAATACCTCCCTAATATTTAATTGCCGAATTCCCTTGAAATTATTCTGATTTTCTTCATGAATTTCGGCCAACATTCCTTTAGGGAATTTAGGGATGAATCTAGACGCCTTTTTAGCTTTCCTTGGTGCACACATATTTTCCTTCCATAAATATCTCCCTTGAATCTCTCTTGGCGTCATCTCCTTGATTATTTCTGATTTTCACATTGGCAATCACACCAAATTATTCCTCCACAATATTTCTTTCATAAAAGTCTCCCAAGAAATCTCTCCTTGAAATCCTCAATCAATCATCTTTAATTCCCACGTTGTCACCTTGTTTTCCTTAAGTGTTACACGGCAAATTTAATCCGCAGGAAATATATTTTCCTTTTTTAAAAACTCTTCCTTGAATCTCTCCTTGCCATGTCATCTTCATGAAGATTCTCTTCCATTTATGAACTCAATTCAGCTTATTTATTCCAAAGACCGAAAATAGAAGCTTTCTAAAATAAGAATGGAAACTTTCCTAAACTAAAATGGAAACTTTCTAAAAATGGAAAATAGAAACTACAAATGGAAACTTTCTACAATTAGGAACTTTCCCAATCAAAGAATGGAAACTTTCCTAAACAGAGTTTTATGAAGGAAATAACGCAGAAAATATAGGGAAATACATTTAAAACGTCGCATTAAAATGCTCCTATCAATTAAAACCAAGTTTATAATTGAATTCGAATGAACCTACATTGTTCTTCCAAGTCATGTGAAAGGAGTTGATCATGTGAAACGTTAGAAAGCAAACGATTTCCCATATTTTACTTTCAATGCTAATTAACCTAAGTGAAGCACAAAGATTAATCCTATCAAACATGTAATCAAGCCCTAGAAGCTAGTCAATCATACATATTCAATGCATGAAACACATAGAAGGCTATCAACTCAAGTTTACAACTTAGTATGAATAAGTTCACCTAATTGCAATCCTTTTCATTGAATTCGATTTTGTCCAAACCTTTACTACTTTTGATTTAAGTTCATAACACAAAAAGTTGAATCATGTTCTTAAATCTAGCACCACTCATACATAAACCCTAAAGTTTCGAACCAATTAAGATTAACATACAAGAGATATCTATAAAGCAAATTCATCGAACAATCACACATAAGCAACTTTGGAATACAACATAGAATTCGAATCTTTATTCAATCATAAAATTTCAGATTATAAACCTTGTTCAAACATCAATGTTAACTAGAACAATCTTTAACGAATCAAACAAGGAGAATCAAAGTGATTACAGAAGAAGGTTGAATTACACCGTGAATGGAGATGGTGATGAAGAACTCGAATGATGAACTAATGAAACTCGAAAGCAAGCTTCAAAGTGCACGGATTCAAGGTGGAATGGTGGAGATGCTCACGGCCTAGTCTTGCTTCTTCCTTCCTTGCTTGAAAACGCCAAAGGTTGAACTAGAGAAAGGAGAGAGCTTTCGCGCTAGAGAGAATTTTCTGAATTGTAAGTGTGTGAGACGTCTAGGGATGTAGAGTTTATATAGGGAACGGCAAACTTAGCCTCCAAGCCGTGTATTTTCTGTTTTATTTCCTAAGGAATTAATTAATAATTCCACATGCTTCCACAATGAGAAATTGCCAAATAAGCCCTAGTGTGTCATCCAACCAATCACAAAACTCCAAGATGATTCCTAATATATTCTTGCAGAAATTCCTTGAATATTTCTGATTTTGTTCTTGTAATTCGGCAAGATATCCTTAGGGTTTCAAGGAATGAATCTAGACGCATTTGGTCCTTTTCTTGATGTCCACACTTTTTCTTTCCATAAACTCCACCCTAGAAAATCTCTTGCGTATCTTTTATTTCTTCTTGATTTTTCACGCCACTTTTCTTCCTCCTTTGGTTTTCACGGCAAATCATCCTAGGGTTAGGTTTTGCGTCACAAACCCTAATTCCATGGGCTTTTATGGCCTTGATCCATTTTGCCGAAAATCCAACTCAAATCCATAAAGTTCTTGGGCCTCGTTGCTTCAACTTCAAGCCTTCTCTTCCTCCAACGTCAAACACATTATTTTTCCATTTCTTTTTCATGGTTGCGTTGGAAACTTGCTTGGGAAGCCTTCTCCATTTCGCAGGGTTTCCTAGTTGGATTAGGAAAGCTTATTTCTTCATTTCTGCTCAATTGTGTGACCCTTTCTTCTCATATTCGCTCGTCTTGAGTTCGCAAGCTCTTCTTTCCATTCGTGAGTTCATTCCACTTTTTAGCTCGGAGGTCCTGAAAATAGAAACTATACTGAAAATAGAAACTTTCTAAAATGAAATAGAAACTTACTAAAAAAGAAAATAGAAACTTTCCTAAACTGAAATGGAACTTGCCAGAAATGAGAAATGAAAACTACAGAAATGGAAATTTCTACAATAAGGAACTTTCACATCACGAATGGAACTTTCCCAAACAGGGATTTTTCAAGAAATGGCGCAGAAAATTGTAGGGAAATGCAGTTAAAATGTCGCATTAAAATGCTCCTATCAGTTGATGTGTGATGCCTTGACTATGCAGTTGGAGCTGTTTTGGGGCAAAGGAAGGACAAATGACCTTATGCCATCTACTACGCCTCAAGGACTCTTCATGATGCACTGATACGCTAAAAAAGCAAGCGCATAATTTAACCCTATAAATATCATTAGTAGCATAGCAAGTAGGAATCGATCTAATCCGGGGATTGAGGGTACACCTTTCAATGTAGGACAATTACACAAGTATATTACTTACAAAATAAATAAAGTATATACATAATTACGAATTAAGGTTTTGGTTTTCGGAAATAAACTAAGTAAAGAAAACAAGAAACTAAAAACATAATTATACGAATGGAATGAGAGAACAAAGATCAAAACCGAAACTATGATCAAATTCGATTAAACCCTAATATTGTTCATCTAAATCATGAGAAAGGAGTTGATCATGTGAAATATTCGAAAGCAAATAATTTCCCATTTTTTACTTTTCAATGCTAATTAACCTAAGTGAAAGCACAAGATTAACCCTATCAAATGTAATCAAGCCCTAGAAAGCTAGTCAATCATGACATGTTTAACGCATGAAACACATAGAAAGGCTATAAACTCAAGTGTGCAACTTAGTATGAAAAGTCCACCTAATTGCAATCCTCTTTAATTAAATTCGGTTTTGTCCAAACCTTTACTACTTCGATTCAAGTTCACAAAACAAAAAGTTGATTTCATGTTCTTAAATCTAGCACCATTCATATCAAACCCTAAGTGTTTCGAACCACATAAGATTAAATACAAAAGATATCTATGATAGGAGCATTTTAATGCGACGTTTTACTTGCTTTTTCCTACATTTCTTGCGTCATTTCCTTAGTAAAAACTCTGTTTAGGAAAGTTCCATCTTCGATTGGGAAAGTTCCTATTTGTAGAAAGTTTTATTTTGTAGTTTCTATTTTTCATTGATACGAGCAAAGCATTCGCAATTTAAACCTGAAAATGTCGAGCGTTAGTATAAGATAAGCAGGGAAAGTTCTAAACTGGGGATTGAGGGTGCTAACATGTGAGAAACAATTTAAGAAAAGAATATACACGCACATTTGATATGCTCAAGCAAGCATATAATTTAACCCTAGAATATATTAGTAGTATAAGCAAGTAGGGATCGTTCTATTCCGGGGATTGAGGGTACACCTGTCAACGTAAGACAATTTAAACATTAAAATAAACAAAGTATAATATTCACACATATACATATTATTTACGAATTCAAAGGGGGTTTTAGGGTTTGGTTTTCGAAAATTAAAACAAGAATTAAACTAAGTGTAAACAAAACACAAATACAAGATGACATGTAAGAAACAAAGATTAAAACCAAGTTCATGATTGAATTCGAATAAAGTTTATATTGTTCTTCCAAGTCATGTGAAAGGAGTTGACCATGTGAAACATTCGAAAGCAACATTTCCATATTTTCTTTCAACGCTAATTAATCTAGTGAAAGCACAAAGACTAATCCTATCAACATGTAATCAAGCCTAGAAAGCTAGTCATCATACATATTCAACGCAGAAGCATCAGAAGGCTATCACTCAAGTGCAACTTAGTATGAATAAGTTCACCTAATTGCAATCCTCTTCAATTGATTCGATTTTGTCCAAACTTACTACTTTTAATTCAAGTTACACAAAAAAAAGTTGATTTCATGTTCTAAATCTAGCACCACTCATACATAAACCTAAGAGTTTCGAACAATTAAGATTAACATACAAGAGATATCTATAAAGCAAATTCAATCGAACAATCACACATAAGCAACTTTGGAATCACAACATAGAATCGAAAATCTTAATCATCATAATTTTCAGAATATAACTTGTTCAAACATCAATGTTATAGACAACATCAACGAAATCAAACAAGAGAATCAAAAGTGATTACAAGAAAGAAGGTTGAATTACACCGTGAATGGAGAGATGGATGATAACTTGAACAATGAACGAATGAATCTTGAAGCAAGCTTCAAGTGCACGCTTCAGGTGAATGGATGATGATGCTCACGGCCTAAGCTTGCTTCTTCCTTCCTTGCTTGAAAACGCAAAGGTTGAACTAGAGATGGAGAGAGCTTCCGCGCGTAGAGAGAATTTTCTGAATTGTGAAGTGGTCCTTTGAAACGTCTAGGGTGAGTGTATATATAGGGACGGCATGTCTTGGCTTCCAAGCCGTGAGTTTTCTGATTTAATTACAAGGAATAAATTAATAATTCCACATGCTTCCACCAATGAGAAATTGCCAAGTAAGCCTAGTGTGTCATCCAACCAATCATAAAACTCCAAGAAGATCCCTAATATATTCTTGCCGAAATTCTTGAATATTTTCTGATTTTCTCTTGTATTTTCGGCCAAAATATACTTAGGGTTCTAGGAATGAATCTAGACGCCATTTGGTGCTTTTTCTTGATTTCTTTCCATAAATTCACCCTAGAAAATCTCTTGCGTAATCTTTTATTCTCCTTGATATTTCACGCCACTTTTCTCTCCTCCCTTTGGTTTTCACGGAAAAGCATCCCTAGGGTTTCCTCCATGCGTCACAAACCCTAATTCCATGAGCTTGATCCATTTTGCCGAAATCCATGAGTTCTTGGGCCTCGTTGCTTCAACTTCAAGCCTTCTATCTCCAACGCCAAAACACATTATTTTTCCATTTCTTTTTCATGGTTGCGTTGGAACTTGCTCGGGAAGCCTTCCTCCATTTCGCAGGTTTCCTAGTTGGATTGGAAAGCTATTTCTTCATTTCTGCTCATTGTGTGGCCAATTCTTCTCATATTTGTTCGTCTTGACGTTCGCAAGCTCCTCTTTCCATTGTGCGTTCATTTCCACTTTTTAGCTCGGAGGTCTGAAAATAGAAAACTAATATGAAAAAAATGGAACTTACCTAATTTGAAAATAGAAACTTTCTAAAATTGAGAAATGGAAGTTTCTAAAAATGAAAAATAGAACTTTCCAGAAATGAGAATGAGAAATGAGAAATGAGAAATGAGAAATGAGAAATGAAAATGAGAATGAAGACAAAAATGGAAACTTCTACAATAAGGAATTTCCCAATCAAGAATGGAAACTTCCCAAACAGGGATTTTTCAGGGAAATGGCGGAGAAATGTAGGAAATGCAGTTAAACATCGCATTAAAATGTCCTATCAACATTTACGAAATCAAAGATATAATATACAAGTTTCACACGAAATTAAAAACATATACAGTTAAGTTAGAATTAAATTAGAAATCCATATACAACACAGATACAAACAACAAATCCTAGTTAAACTCTAACTACACAAATTCATGTATAACTCAACACATATTACTATTCACAAAAACACTATTCACCGATTAAAAAATATATTTTCAGATTATTTAAAGAATTATTTACGATTTACATGCATACTAAAAATCTAAGTTAATTTTATTTACTTACACAAACAGAAAACATAAAGATAGGGGGGTTTTTAAAGATTGAAATCGAAATTTTTAGAAAGTAAACAAAGATTAAAATTGTTTTTATTTACCAGGTGGGAAAGAAGAATCTTTGAAGAACAATTTTTCAAGAACTAATCAAGAACAACTATTCAAGCATCCCTTAATATTGTTAATTACCATGGAAATCATCAACCAAGAAACAAAGATCAACGCAACCAATGTCCTTATTTTACTTCCCTTTACTTAGTCAATTAAGCAACGCACTTAATCCAACATATTTCAAACGCAGGTATCAACATCAACGCAACTCATGATCTCATGCATTCGAATCATTAAGAACAAGTGAAAGTTTGGTCAATGAACATGCAATCCAAGTACTCAACGCAAGTCAATTCATCACATGCATAATCTGATTTCGACCTTTGTCCAAAGCCTTTACTACTTAAGTGAATTAGGGTTACAACGTATAACTAATTACTAGCTCCAATTACATGCAATCACTCTAGTTTCGAACCAAAGAACAAGAACATGCAAAGTTTTCATAAAACAAATCAGATCATCATTCCATGAAATCGCAATTAACAAGAATCAAACATACATAAACATCAAACATTGAAAGACTATCCAATCGCATCCAAAATCAGAAAACTAACTCATGGTTTCAGTTTTACACAAAGAAATCAAACAAAATTTCTATCTAACAGTTACAAAACCGAGAAGAAACATGATGAAGATGGTAAGAACAACCCTTAGACACGTCCCAAGGTCCAACGCAGATCCAAGGCGGCGGCACAAAGTGAAGATCACGGCAAAGATGGAGGATGGACGACTAGGAACTTGTAGAAGGAAACCTGAACTTAGAGCAAACCGGTGAGAAACGAAATTGTGGAGAATATGTGTACCCCTGAACGTCTAATACACAAATATATAGTAGAAGTCCAAGGCACTCCAATTGTTTCTCCTTGGTTTCTCTTAGTTCGTGTTGATTTAGGATTCTTTCTCACAAAACAGATTTCGGCAGGATTGACCTCAGTCTACTAAAACGGCCATAATTCCTCTAGAAAATAGATATTGATGAACCGTAAAAATTTCTGGAAACTAGACATCCGTAGCTTTCCAACCACATAAGATCATAATCTGAGCTCTGAGTGATTTATGACACTCTGTTGAAGTTGACTGATCTGCACAGGCAGTTTTTCCGAATCTGTAATGAATTTGACTTTTAATGCACAAGTTGAGTCCAATTCGGTTTTCCTTCATCACATGCCTCACATGCCTTCCACGCCTATTCTGAAGTAGAACGTCAAGAACCCAAAGAACTGATAGGAGCATTTTAATGCAAGTTTTAACTGTTATTTCCCTATATTTCTGCGTTATTTCTTAATAAAACTCTGTTTAGGAAAGTTTCCATTCTTCGAATGGGAAAGTTCTAATTGTAGAAAGTTCCGTTTTGTAGTTTCTATTTCCATTTTAGAAAGTTTCCATTTAGTTTAAGAAAGTTTCCATTTCTTATTTTAGAAGCTTCTATTTTCAGGTTTTTGGAATAAATAAGTTGAATTGAGTTCATAATGGAACGAGAAGCTTCATGAAGATGAATGGCAAGGAGAGAATCAAGGAAGAGTTTTTTTAAAAAAGGAAAATATATTTTCCTTGGGGATTAAATTTGCCGTGTAATACTTAAGGAGAAACAAGGTGACAACGTGGGAATGAAGATGATTGATTGAGGATTTCAAGGAGAGATTTTCTTGGGAGACTTTTATGGAAATAAATATTGTTGGAGGAATAATTTGGTGTGATTGCCAACGTGAAAATCAGAAATAATAAGGAGATGAGCCAAGAGAGATTCAAGGGAGATATTTATGGAAGGAAAATATGTGTGCACCAAGGAAAAGCTAAAAAGGCGTCTAGATTCATCCTAAATTCCCTAAAGGAATGTTGGCCGAAATTCATGAAGAAAATCAGAATAATTTCAAGGAAATTCGGCATTAATATTAGGGAGGTATTTTTGGTGCGGCTGAAATAGCCTCACAATTTAACCCTGCAAAATGTAGTTGTCAGTATAGGATAAGCAGGGATCGTTCAGTCCGGGGATTGTAGGGTAACCTACACAAAAAGGTCAATTAACAAATAAACGAATAAAAGGGGGGTTTTTGAATTGGTTTCTAATCTACTTAAATAAAACAAAACAAATAAAATTATCTACAATGATCGACTTCCCTAACCTTGACCAATACCACTAAGAAATTACTAAGTGTAAAAACAGAAATCCATTTCAACATGCTACAAAATGTGCCCATCTTAATGCCTAGATAAGAGCCAATGAAAAGCCTCAGCGGATCAATCCATTTACTGATTCGTTCCAATGTAGGTTTGGATCGGAAAAGTCCTTACCAAGCCTAATACTACTAATTTTCGAAAACACTCAGCGTAGTTCTCTTAACTAGTATATTATCTAACCCTGAATCAACTCACACGTGAATTAACCATTGAACATAGAATTTAACACGTAATTCCAGAATCGTTAAACCATTGAACATAGTTTTTACACTTTTTGAATAATTGCTATTGTTTAACTCAGCGCCTTAACAAATACAATTACTTGGCAAATTAAAAACCACAAAACTCTCACATTATTCTAGCATGCAAACTTATTAACTAACTCTGAAATTACCTAAACAGTAAAGGGCAAAGATTGTACATGCATCATAAAGAATTCTCGAAATTAACTCAATAATAAAATCTCAAAAATATTAATAAAAAATTTTGAAATTCCATGTCTCAATTACACAATCGCAAATTGAAACACAAACCAAACAAAATTATAAGTAGAGTCTAGTTACACTTGAAGCTTTCCTCAGCGGCTTAGCAACAAGTGATGAACTTGTCTTATATGGTGGTGGAGCGTCTTGATCAGCGCCTTAGAGTTTGTAGATTGATGGAGATGGTGGTCACGGTCTTGTAAGATATGGAGGTTTGAGGAGTGAATTGGGTAGTCTTGGAATGATCTTGGCTGGGAAGTGATCTTGGCTGGGAAGTGATCTTAGCTGGGAAGGATGCAAATTTAGTTCTGGACGTTGCTATTTATAGGGGAGCATTGGTTGGCTTACACTGAAACATCTCTTTATGGCTTAACTCTCTCATAATGGGCAATTCTTTAATTTCCGAGCTGAAACGTCTTCTCTATTTTATTTTTCAGCTGAACATCTTTCTTTATTCTCACTGAAAACGTCTTTCTCTTTATTTTCAACTGAACACGTCTTTCTCTTATTATTTCCCAGCGGAAACATCTTTTCTTTATTCTCAACTGAAAACATCTTTTCCTTATTTCCTTCTTCATTGCTTGGTCAATATTTAATGCTTATTTTATGATCCATCATTGCTGTTTCAAGAGTTCAACAGTTAACGTTCCTACAACAAGCAGGAGAATATCAGAATTTTAGAGAAATAAGGGAAATAAAATGTAAAGACCGCAAAATAGTTGAAGTTAGGAATCCTGATCCAGCTAGGATTTTTATGAATTTTACTTTTCCGCTATTTCACTCAAACACTCAACAAGACTTCAAATGATTAATGACTCAAAACACTAAACTAAGGGAGAATAAGGTAAATGAGGCAATAAAATAATATCGTCACATTTTTGCCCTATCAACTACCCCACACTTAGCTTTTGTAGTCCTTAGCAAAACAAAATACAAAACAAAAAAGACTAACGAAAAGCAGTAAATGACTCTATTGCTCCTAACTGTTGTTCAGAGACTCCAAACTCATGGCTTCACGTTAAACCTAATCAAATGCATAGATAATCCATGGTTAATAAACATGTGACATTCATATGACTAAGCAAGATATGAGAACTAAGTTATACAGTGATGATAGATTTTTGAACAAGTCCAATCAATCACAGGGATACTCGATTTTTCTCTCAGAATGGCTATGCTTAAAGCTTAATCAGTATATGCAAGAGAACAATTGTAAGGCACAAACAGCTTGTATATTTCATCAGAACGCATTTTGTGTAGAATTATAAAGATCATGAATGACTAAGTGCACAATGGACTAAACATAAGCTCGACTGCGTACTGACTCACTAACCAAAGACTGCCATCTCAAGGATAAGTTAGCATTAAACAGGTGTAATGGGCTAAGCTAGGGTTCTCGAAATGAAGATTAAGGATACAAAATCCTAAGACTAGCAGAGCATAAGGACCTTATGTCATCATTTTGTAGACAAATATCATTGTTTTTGGGCCAAACCTTCATCTAACCAACATGGGAATGGACAAGGCATAATTTCAACTTGAGCTCTACAATTGAAAGTCAAAAACATTCAACAATTCCCAAGAGTTTTCTTTCGCATTTTTCTTTCTTTTTTTTTTTTTCATTTCATTTCTTCTTTCTTTTTTTTACGGAAATTTTTTTTTTCTTTCTTTTTCTATTTTTTTTTGGATTTTCCTACCCCACTTGTCTTTCATCGTCACCCTACTATCATGTATGCTCTACTAAGTCCTAAGACAAGGGTAGAGATTATGTATAAGCTCATGGTAGGGTAGTGAGGGTGATGAAACAAGGTTTCAACGTAGGCTAAGGGTTCATTCTAAGGAGTCACGACGGCACAGTTGGGAACATGCTGTTTGGTATGGTGGTTACCCTATGTTCTATCCTATCAGGATCAGTGCTATTATGCATACAAGTTTTGACAGTCACAACAGCCGAGTTCTAGTACTCTCTAGTCCATTAAAATCTATGGCACATGATCATTGGATTTTCAAAGAATGATGAGGTTTTGCAAATACAGCCATGAAATTTGAATTTATCAATAAGCACTCGAAAAGAAAGTATTTTAGCTCAACAGCTCACTTAGGGTAAATGAATCAGACTTAATCCTAGCATGCTTAATGAACCAAGTTACAATCCTATCTCAAATCTTCATACAAGCATTACAATGTCGATTAACCACAGAATTCAATTAAGTCCTATTTCGATTGTGAAAACCTTCAGCCATGAATTCAGAGACATGTTCATCCTAGACATTAGAGGCATCCTAAGACTCAAACACACAAAAGACTCTATAAAACCAACTTCTTTTTTTTTTTTTTTTTTAACTGAAATAAAGGTGTAAACCCACCCCACACTTAGAATCTACATTGTCTTAATGTAGGCAAAAAGTATGGTATATAGACCCTAAATATGGGGGGCTACGAAAATAAGGGAAGGGTAAAATAAACAAACAAACAAACAAAGACCAAGTACAATTCAACCTAAGCAAGTGAAGGGATAGAAATGTCAAACTCTCGTTGATGGCTCCTTCACAGCTTCGTTTGAAATGGGTTGCCTCCCATGCAGCGCTTAATATTTATAGTCCTTCAGCCTGGACTTTTCTCCTTGTTCACACGTGCTCATTCCTTGGGTGCCTCCTGGAGGGGTATCTCTTCCAATGTGTGCTCCACAAAGGACTCACCAGATCAAGTGTTAGTAACATATACAAGGTTAGGAATACAAACATTATGTCTTTCCTACTTTCTAAGTTACTTTTACATTTACATACTTAGGTACTGGAACAGAGGACCTCTTGTGCATGGGACTATAGAACAGCTACCTCGACAAGGTCATGTTTAATCCAATATACCTAAGCAGGTCACACAACACGTTTTTTTTTTTTTTTTTTTTAGTTTATTGTAAACATAGTTAATATCTCAATTGATTCCAAGTTGTAAGTCGAGCCCAATAGAAACCACTACTATTGGTGAGATACGATATAGGGATAGTCGCCTAGACATAAGTCTCTTTCCTTTGTTTCAGAAGGCCGAATGGCCAGATTAAGAGGTAAGTGAGAGGGAGGACTCATTTTAGTGATACTACGGAGGCTACTCCCTCATTGAGGTTTAGGCCCCTATCGGCTACTCCCACATAGTGGTTTACGCTCATTCTATAGTATCTCTGAGATCCAATTGAACCCATCACCCAGGGTCTCAACCTAAGACACCATCCGTATGCGCCCCTTACTCAGCTGGGAAATTAACTAATGTGTTAGACCGTTCTCCAAGTGCTAATAAAGGCCGCCCTCAACCTCAAGAGACCTGAGTAAGGTACTAATGAAGGGTTTAGGCCAATATTAACAAAAGGGCCCTTGTCTACTCATACGATTTTACACACTTACAACAATTAAGTATTTAGCTGAATTCATATCCACATACAATTTTACAACAATTAAGTAAATTAATCTAAATGAAACACATACAATTTACAATATGCTTAAAAAAACAACTTCTACAAATTGTACAACAATGATAAAAGACATGCTTAATTTTGTAACACTCATAAAACTTAAACTAAATCACAATTAAAGCTTGGCCTAACCGAAATCGCAATTTGTCACCATTCCACAAGTGTAGTACAAAAATTAGCATGCATTCTATATACAACAAAATCGATGACACTTTAAGTGCAAGGGATTTTAACAATCCCCGGCAACGGCGCCAAAAATTGATGCGGCTGAAATAGCCTCACAATTTAACCCTGCAAAATGTAGTTGTCAGTATAGGATAAGCAGGGATCGTTCAGTCCGGGGATTGTAGGGTACACCTACACAAAAAGGTCAATTAACAAATAAAAGAATAAAATGGGGGGTTTTGAATTTGGTTTCTAATCTACTTAAAATAAAAACAAAACAAATAAAATATATACAATGATCGACTTCCCTAACCTAGACCAATACCACTAAGAAATTACTAAGTGTAAAAACAGAAAATCCATTTCAACATGCTACAAAAATGTGCCCATCTTAAATGCCTAGATAAGAGCCAAATGAAAAGCCTCAGCGGATCAATCCATTTATCTGATTCGTTCTAATGTAGGTTGGATCGGAAAAGTCCTTACCAAGCCTAATACTACTAATTTTCGAAAACACTCAGCGTAATTCTCTTAACTAGTAGTATTATCTAACCCTCGAATCAACTCACACGTGCAAATTAACCATTAGACATAGAATTTAACACGTAATTTCCAGAATCGTTTAACCATTGAACATAGTTTTTACCACTTTTTAGAACTAATTGCTACTTGTTTAACTCAGCGCCTTAACAAATAACAATTACTCTTGGCAAATTAAGAAAACACACAAGAACTCTCACCATTATTCTAGCATGCAAACTTATTAACCTAACTCTGAAAATTACCTAAACACGTAAAAGGCACAAGATTGTAACATGCATCATAAAAGAATTCTCGAAATTAACTCAATAATAAACTGAAAATCTCAAAAATATTAATAAAAATATTCTGAAAATTCCATGTCTCCAATTACACAACTCGCAAATTGAAACACACAAAACCGAAACAAAAATTATAAGTAGAGTCATAGTTACACTTTGAAGCTTTCCTCAGCGGCTTAGCAACAAGGTGATGAACTTGTCTCTACTATGGTGGTGGAGCGTCCTTGACTCAGCGCCTTAGAGCTTTGTAGATTGATGGATGGATGGTGGTCACGGTCTTGTAAGATATGGAGGTTTGAGGAGTGAATTGGGTAGTCTTGGAATGATCTTGGCTGGGAAGTGATCTTGGCTGGGAAGTGATCTTGCTGGGAAGTGATGCAAATTAGTTCTGGACGTTGCCTATTTATAGGGGAGCATTGGTTGGCTTTCCAACTGAAACGTCTCTTTATGGCCTTAACTCCTCTCATAATGGGGCAATTCCTTTAATTTCCAAGCTGAAACGTCTTCTCTTATTTATTTTTCCAGCTGAAACATCTTTCTCTTTTATTCCTCAACTGAAAACGTCTTTCTCCTTTATTCCAACTGAAACGTCTTTCTCTTATTTATTTTCCAGCTGAAACATCTTTTTCTTTTATTCCTCAACTGAAAACATCTTTTCTCCTTTATTTCCCTTCTTCATTGCTTGGTCAAATATCTTAATGCTTTATTTTATGACTCCATCATTGCTGTTTCCAAGAGTTCAACCAGGCAACGTTTCCTACAACAAGCAGGAGAATATCAGAATTTTCTAGAGAAAATAAAGGGAAATTAAAATGTAAAGACCGCAAAAATAGTTGACAGTTAGGAATCCTGATCCAGCTAGGATTTTTCATGAATTTTACTTTTTCCGCCTATTTCACTCCAAACACTCAACAAGACTTTCAAAATGACTTAATGACTCAAAACACTAAACTAAGGGAGAAATAAGGCTAAAATGAGGCACATAATTAATAATATCGTCACACTTTTTTGCTCCTATCAATTTTAGAGAATTATGATTGGTTGGAACACATCACAAGGCTTACTTGGCATTCTATGATTGGTTGGACCACATCACAAGCTTACTTGGCGAATTATCATTGGTTGAAGCTATGTGGAAAATTCTGATTGCTTTGTGAACCCTAGCCATGCTCCTATATAAAACTCCCCCTTTCTCAACGTCATGGGTTCTGGTGTCGCTTTTGTTGAGCGACCAATTTAACCCTGAAATGTCATTAGTAGTATAAAGTAAATAGGGATCGTTCTATTCCGGGGATTGAGGGTACACCTGTCATTATCAAACAATTAAACAATTAAAATTAAAACAAAGTATAATATTTACAAAAATATAACAAAATATATACATATTTACGAAATTAGGGGGATTTTTGGTTTTGATTTTCGGAAATTAAACTAAGTAAAGAAAACAATTAAAAAGCAAAAACATAAAAATGCAAATGAAATGCACGAACAAAGATCAAATCGGAATTTATAATCAAGGTTAATTCAAGTTCATCATTGTTCATCATAGTCATGCAAGAGGAATTGATCATGTGAAACGTTCTAAGCAAACAATTTCCCATATTTTACTTTCAATGCTAATTAACCTAAGTGAAAGCACCTAGATTAATTCTATCAAACATGCAATCAAACCCTAGAAAGCTAGTCAATCATGTCATGTTCAACGCATTAAGCATCTAGAAAGGCTATCAATTCAAATGTGCAACTTAGTATGAAAAAGTTCACCTAAGTGCAATCTCCTTTGATTAAATTTCGGTTTTTGTACAAAACCTTTACTACTTGTTGATTCAAGAACACAAAACCAAAAAGTTGATTCATGTTCTCAAATTCGTAGCAACATTCACATAAAAACCCTAAATGTTTCGAACCATTCAAGATTATCATACAAACGATTTCTATCATGCAAATTCAATCAAACACTTACACAAAAGCAACCATAAATCACAATATATGAATCTGAAAATTAACAATTAATCATAAAATTTCAGAAATCAATACTTGTTCATACATAAGTGTCAACTAAGGCAAATCAACGAAAATTACAAAGCAAAGGTACAAGGAGAATCGGATTACACCGTGATGAAGATGAGATGGATGAAGTGATGATGTGGTCTCTTGAATTTCGAAAGCAATCTTCAAGGTGGAGGGTGGATGGTATGCACGGCTTGTCTTCTTCTTCCTTGGCCTTGCTTGCACTTCGTGGTTGCCCTAGAGGATGGAGAGGAGCACGGCTAAGCTAGAGAGTTTTCTGAATTATTTCTCAAGTGTAGAACGTAAAAGTGTGGAACTAGGAACTCCTTGACGTTGAGAGAAGAGAGGAATATATAGGGGACGGCTTCTAGGTCTTCAAGCCGTGAATTTCTTCTTTATTTTCCATGGAATTAATCTGAAAATGCCACATAGTTTCCTCCAATGATAGCATGCCACATAAGCCCTATGAGGTGGTGCAACCAATCACAAAATTCTCTTTTAATTCCCTAGAAATATTGCCGAAATTCCTTGAGATAATTTCTGATTTTTCTTGTTTAATTTCGGCCAACTTCCTTTAGGAATTCTAGGAATGAATCTAGACTCCATTTAAGCTTTTCTTGGTCTCCACCTTTTTCTCTTTCCTTAAAACTCTCTAGGAAATCTTTTTGCCGAAATCTCTTTGTTTACTTCTTGATTCACACGTTAATTCTCTCTCCTTCCTTGTATTTCTCACGGCAATCCCTAGCTTCTCTCTCTCTTTAAACGGCAAAGGCTCAAGATAACTCTTCCAAGAATATCTCATTCCAAGAAAATCTCCCTAGAAAATCTCCACCAAAATCTTCTTATTATTTCCTGATTTTCCACGTCATCTTCCTTGTTTCTCTCTAGGATTTCACGGCAAAACATCTTTAGCGCTAGGGTTTGCGTCACAAACCCTAGTTCCATGGGCCTTTGTGGGCTTTTATCCAAGTAGCCGAAAATCCAACAAGTCTTGAGAGTTTTTGGGCCTCCATGCGTCACCTTTATGCCATGTCATCATCTAGAGTCTTCAAGAAGCTTCCCTCATGCCATGTACTTCATTAATTCGATCTCCATTCTTGGTTGGCTCAAGAGTCTTGTTTTGGCCAGCTTTCCTCTTTGGACAGGGTTTCCTGGTTGGACCAGGAAAACTTCTTTTCTTCATTTCTGCTCTTTTGTGCTTCCCTTTGTACTTCATCTTTGCTCCCCTTGTAGTTCGCAAGCTCCTCTTTCCATTTATGAGTTCATTTCCACTTTCTAGCTCGGAGGTCCTGAAAATAGAAACTAGTAAGAAAAATAGAAACTTTCCTAAAATGAAAAATGGCAACTTTCCTAAACTGAAAATGGGAAACTTTCTAAAAATGACAAATAGAAACTACCGAAAATGGAAACTTACTAGAAATGATAAATAGAAACTACAAAAATAGAAACTTTCTACAAATAGGAACTTTCCCAATCAAAGAATGGAAACTTTCCTAAACAGAGTTTTATTAAGGAAATAACGCAGAAAATGTAGGGAAATGCAGTTAAAACGTCGCATTAAAATGCTCCTATCAAATTCCCCCACACTTAGCTTTTGCTAGTCCCTTAGCAAAATCACACTAAGACACATACTAAGACTCAACGAAAATTAAAGACTTGACACGAAACAGACTCTATAGCCCTTCAACTTTTTGTCTCAGCAATCTCTTACTTTCACAACACCAAGATTAGCACTTCACCAAGAATAAATGTTTAGGCATTCGAGAGTTAATTAAAACACATAAGTTACATATACACAAGTAGGACTTGGTTGGAACAATGGTGATGGTTTCTGTTAAGCATGCTTCAAACAAGTATGATTCAAATCCTCACAAGTTATATCCACTCTTTCTTCTCTCAGATCATGGCAATGCTTAAAAGCTTATACACTCAAGTATATGTGAAAGATAGCAAGTATATCACATAATTCAAGAAACGAAAGCACATGTATAATTTTCTTTAAAGATCTCATGAAGGATACCAACTACTTGCACGGATGGACCCAAGCCATAGGTTCAACTCTTGTAACTCATCTCCACATCAAGGGCTGTCCCATCTTAAGGATCAAGAAGGTCTTCTTAAAGGTTGTAATGGGGCCAAGGCTCAAGCTTTTAAGAAATGAAGGGTAAGGATTTATCAAAGTGTCCTAAAAACCTAGCAGAGCATGATGTCGCTTTTGGGAAGCGACCAATTTAACCCTGAAATGTCATTAGTAGTATAAAGTAAATAGGGATCGTTCTATTCCGGGGATTGAGGGTACACCTGTCATTATCAAACAATTAAACAATTAAAATTAAAACAAAGTATAATATTTACAAAAATAAAACAAAATATATACATATTTACGAAAAAGGGGGATTTTTGATTTTGGTTTTCTATTTTCGAAAATAAAAGCTAACTAAATAATTAAAAACGCAAAAACATAAAAATATAAATGGAATGTAAGAACAAAGATCAAAGTCGAAACTCATGATTAAAATTGATTCAAGTTCATCATTGTTCATCATAGTCATGCAAGAGGAGTTGATCATGTGAAACGTTCAAAAGCAAACAATTTCCCATATTTTACTTTCAATGCTAATTAACCTAAGCGAAAGCACCTAGATTAATTCTATCAAACATGCAATCAAGCCCTAGAAAGCTAGTCAATCATGTCATGTTTAATGCATTAAGCACCTAGAAAGGCTATCAACTCAAATGTGCAACTTAGTATGAAAAAGTCCACCTAATTGCAATCTTCTTTGATTAAATTCGGTTTTTGTACAAAACCTTTACTACTTATCGATTCAAGAACACAAAACCAAAAAGTTGATTCATGTTCTCAAATTCGTAGCAACAATCACATAAAAACCCTAAATGTTTCGAACCATTCAAGATAATCATACAAAAGATTTCTATCATGCAAATTTAATCAAACACTCACACAAAAGCAACCATAAATCGCAATATATGAATCTGAAAATTAACAATTCATCATAAAATTTCAGAAAACAATACTTGTTCATACATATGTGTCAACTAAGGCAAAACCAACGAAAATACAAAGCAAAGGTACAAGGAGAATCGGATTACACCGTGATGAAGATGAGATGATGAAGTGATGAATGGTCTCTTGAATTTCGAAAGCAATCTTCAAGGATGGTGATGGATGATGTGCACGGCTTGTCCTCTTCTTCCTTGGCCTTGCTTGCACTTCGTGGTTGCCCTAGAGGATGGAGAAGAGCACGGCTAGGCTAGAGAGAGTTTCTGATTTTTTCTCAAAGTGTAAATGCAAAAGTGTGGAACTCCATGACGTTGAGAGAAGAGGAGGATATATAGGGGACGGCCAACTTGGTCTCCAAGCCGTGTCCTAAATAATCTTGCCAAATATTGATATAATTCTGAAATTTTTAGATTCAATTCGGCCAAACTTCCTTAGGAATTTAAGGGAATGTATCTAGACTTCTTTGAGCTTTTTCTTGGTCTCCACCTTTTTCTCTTTCCTTTATTTCTCCCTTGAATATCTCCTTTGCCGAATTCTCTAGGTTTTCTTAATTCACACAGGCAACTTCCTTCTTTTCCTCTTGCTTGACGCAAAAGATATTCTAGGGTTTATCTCTTTGATGAATTCCATAAAATAGCCCTAGAAAATCTCCCTAGAAAATCTCCTTTTAATTTCTGATTTTCCACGTCATTTCCTTGTTCTCTCTTCATTTGACGGCAAACATCTCTAGGGTTCTTCATTGCGTCACAAACCCTAATTGCATGGGCTTTGTGGGCTTTTGATCCATTTGCCGAAAATCCAACAAGTCTTGAGAGTTTCTTGGGCCTCCATGCGCCACCTTTGTGCCATGTCATCATCTAGAGTCTTCAAGAAGCTTCTCTCATGCCATGTCACTTCATTAATTCGATCTCCATTCATGGTTGGCTCAAGAGTCTTGTTTTGGCAAGCTTTCCTTTTCTGGACAGGGTTTCCTGGTTGGACCAGGAAGCTTCATTTCTTCATTTCTGCTCATTTGTGCTTCCTTTGTACTTCATCTTGTCTCCCTCCACGTTGGCTAGCTTCTCTCTCCATTTGTGAGCTCGTTTCAGTCATTTGTGACAAGGACCTGAAAATAGAAACTAGTAAGAAAAATAGAAACTTTCCTAAAATGAAAAGTGGGAACTTTCTAAAAATGAAAAAATAGAAACTACTAAAAATGGAAACTTACTAAAATGATAAATAAAAACAAAAATAGAAACTTTCTACAAATAGGAACTTTCCCAATCAAAGAATGGAAACTTTCCTAAACAGGGTTTTATTAAGAAATAACGCAGAAAATGCAGGGAAAAGCAAGTAAAACGTCGCATTAAAATGCTCCTATCAAATTCCCCACACTTAGCTTTTGCTAGTCCCTTAGCAAAATCACACTAAGACACACACTAAGACTCAACGAAAATTAAAGACTTGACACGAAAAGACTCTATAGCCCTTCAACTTTTTGTCTCAGCAATCTCTTACTTTCACAACACCAAGATTAGCACTTCACCAAGAATAAATGTTTAGGCATTCGAGAGTTAATTAAAACACATAAGTTACATATACACAAGTAGGACTTGGTTGGCACAATGGTGATGGTTCTGTTAAGCATGCTTCAAACAAGTATGATTCAAATCCTCACAAGTTATATCCACTCTTTCTTCTCTCAGATCATGGCAATGCTTAAAAGCTTGTACACTCAAGTATATGTGAAAGATAGCAAGTATATCACATAATTCAAGAAACGAAAGCACATGTATAATTTTCTTTAAGATCTCATGAAGGATACCAACTACTTGCACAGATGGACCCAAGCCATAGGTTCAACTCTTGTAACTCATCTCCACATCAAGGGCTGTCCCATCTTAAGGATCAAGAAGGTCTTCTCAAAGGTTGTAATGGGGCCAAGGCTCAAGGTTTTAAGAAATGAAGGGTAAGATTTATCAAAGTGTCCTAAAAACCTAGCAGAGCACATGTAAATGTAGAGACCACAAGAAATTCACCAATGTATTGCAAAAACGTTACTTCCCCTAGAGGTAACATAAAAGGGCCTAATGTCTTCATGTTGGGCCCAATCTTCATTGTAACTTCCCTTAAACTATAGTGAATGGACAAAGGTCAAATTTTCTGTAGTGGGCTTCAGTTCAAAGTAAACTCCAAAATCACTAAGTATGGGGACTAAAATCCAAAATATTTCTTTCTTTTCTTTCTAGCCGTACACATTTTTTTTCTTTTCATTTTTCACGGCTTTCACATATTTTTTCTTTATGGACAAGTCTACCCCCACACTTGAACTTTCACCTCTTCTCAATTTCATCCTTAGCACCAAACCCATGTAGTATGTCTCAAAAGATAGCTCCACTAAGTTCTTAGAACAAAGGGTAGGGTTGTAATTATACTAAGCTTCCTGGTTAAGGATTTTAAGGGTGATGAATGAAAAGGCTTGATGTAGGCTCAAAGGGCTTATCTAGGGGAGTCCCACGACGGGCACAATTGGGGACACAAGTTCATTTGGCAATGGTGGTAATTCCTAGGTTGCCTCTATCCCTTCCAGAATCAGGGCCATGTATTGATATACGTTTCAACAAGCACAAGAGTGAATTCTAGCATTCTCTAGTCCATCAAACTTAATCTATGGCAAGTAGTCAATCAAATGAAAGAATAATGAGATCATCAAAATATCGCCAAGAAATTAAGAATATATTTTTCCTTTCACTCCAAGAAAAAGGGAGATGGGCTCAATTATCTCACATGGGTTTATATGAATCAAAACTCATCTTAACATGCTCATATTCTGTACCAAAGTTTCGAAATCCATATCCACTACAAGGCACATATTTTTCATATATCTCAATTAACCAAAGAATACCATGTTTAAGTCATCTCAATTTTGTGATCCTCTTTTAGTCATGATTTCAGAGATATAGAATCATCCTAGACAGTTGAAAGGGCATCCTAAGACTCAAAACAAAAACAAAAGCAACGAAAATTTTTGACTTTTTGACATTTTTCAATTTTTTTTTTTTTTGTATTTTCCATATATGACTCAAAATAAAAGACTCAAATATAAATCCCTTCCCCCACACTTAAATATTGCATTGTCCTCAATGTAATCAAGTATAAGCATGCAATGAAACACTTAAGTATATAGGAAAAAGATTTACGAAATAATGACTAAGTACAAAGAAAATTGGAGGAGTAAAAGGGAAAAATAAACAAATCTGCGTTGATGACTCCTCCACAGCAACTTCTGAATTGGGTTGCCTCCCAAGCAGCGCTTAATGTTTATAGTCTTTCAGCCTAGACTTGTACCTCCATTTAATCCTCAGGGTTTGGAACGTTTTGGAGGGGTACGGCCTCCACTTCATGTTCCACAAATGCCTCATAGTAAGGCTTCAAGCGGTGCCCATTCACTTTGAACTCATTACCTGTTTGTTCACTCTTTATCTGCACAGCTCCATGAGAAAATACATGAGTGATAACAAAAGGCCCAATCCAACGAGAACGAAGCTTACCTGGAAAGAGTTTGAGACGAGAATGGAAAAGAAGAACTTTTGACCCACAACAAAAGTCTTCCTTCGAATCATTTTGTCATGGAATGCCTTAGTCTTGTCCTTGTAAATTTTAGCACTTTCGAAGGCATCATTCCTAATCTCCTCTAACTCTTGCAATTGCAACTTCCTATGAAGCCCAGCTGCATCAATATCCATGTTGAACTGCTTCACAGCCCACCAAGCTTTGTGCTCCAACTCCACAGGTAAATGGCATGGTTTGCCATAGACAATTCGATATGGTGACATACCTATGGGAGTTTTGTATGCAGTTCTGTAGGCCCACAAAGCATCCTCTAAACGCAAGGACCAGTCCTTCCTGTTAGGGTTCACAGTCTTCTCCAATATCCCCTTGATCTGACGGTTAGAGACCTCAGCCTGCCCACTAGTTTGTGGGTGATAAGGTGTAGAAACCTTATGTGTGACATCATATCTCTTCAAGAGAGCCTCAATCGTCCGATTGCAAAAATGGGATCCTCCATCACTAATGAGAACTCTAGGCATTCCAAACCTGCTAAAGATGTTAGACTTGATAAAATCTGCAACAACCTTAGAGTCATTAGTCCTAGTGGCCTTTGCTTCCACCCATTTGGAAACATAGTCCACTGCAAGTAAGATATAGAGAAACCCAAAAGATGAAGGGAAAGGTCCCATGAAATCTATACCCCAGACATCAAATATTTCAACAGTTATTATATTGGACAATGGCATTTGATCTCTAGGACCTAGATTTCCTGTTCTTTGGCACTTGTCACAAGTTAAACAATAGGCATGTGCATCCCTAAATAATGTTGGCCAATAGAACCCAGACTCTAGCACCTTAAACGCAGTCTTCTTAGACCCAAAGTGTCCCCCACATGCTTTAGAGTGGCAAAAAGAAAGTATAGCATTATGTTCATGTTCAGGCACACATCTCCTAACCAATTGATCAGAGCAATACTTCCACAAATAAGGTTCATCCCAAACATATTGCTTAACAGTTTTCCTAAGCCTATCCCTATGAGCACGTGACATGGTATCAGGAATCTTTCTAGACACAATATAATTCACAATGTCTGCATACCATGGTTCACTTACCTGGATTCCAAAGAGTTGTTCATCTGGAAACGTCTCCACCAGAGGGAGACGGTCTTCTGCGTGCACCAAACGACTCAAGTGGTCAGCTACCACGTTTTCACTACCCTTCTTGTCCTTGATTTCCACGTCGAATTCTTGCAAGAGTAGGATCCATCTGATGAGCCTTGGTTTCGCCTCTTTCTTGGTCATCAAGTATTTCAAAGCTGCATGGTCAGTAAAGATAGTAACTTTGGTACCAAGTAAATAAGAGCGAAACTTCTCAAGGGCAAAGACAACTGCAAGGAGCTCTTTCTCTGTGGTGGAGTAGTTCATTTGTGCATCATTTAGAGTCCTTGAGGCGTAGTAGATGGCATAGGGCAGCTTTTCCTTCCTTTGTCCCAAAACGGCTCCAACTGCGTAGTCAGAGGCATCACACATTAACTCAAAGGGCAAGGACCAGTCTGGAGGTAACATGATGGGGGCAGATGTCAACAACTCCTTAAGCTTGTCAAAAGCTTCTTGACACTCCTTGTCAAAGTGGAAGGGCACATCCTTCTGGAGTAGTTGACATAAGGGTCTCGAAATCTGAGAGAAGTCCTTGATGAACCTCCTATAAAAACCTGCATGGCCAAGGAAAGAACGAATCTCTCTCACAGAAGTGGGAGAGGGTAAGTGACGCACAATATCAACCTTGGCTTTATCAACCTCTATACCCCTAGCAGAGACAATATGTCCTAGAACTATTCCTTGCTTAACCATAAAATGACATTTTTCCCAGTTTAAGACAAGGTTAGTTTCCATGCATCGTTTCAGAATTATTTCCAGATTATTAAGACAATCATCAAAATTCTTTCCAAAAACTGAAAAGTCATCCATGAATACCTCTATGATTTTCTCAATATAATCTGAAAAGATACTTACCATACATCTCTGAAACGTACCTGGAGCGTTGCAAAGTCCGAAGGGCATACGTCTATAGGCAAATGTTCCAAAGGGGCAAGTGAAGGTTGTCTTCTCTTGATCTTCATTTGCAATTGCAATCTGGTTGTAACCAGAATATCCATCCAGAAAACAATAGTAGTCATGTCCAGCTAGGCGCTCAAGCATCTGATCAATGAATGGCAGAGGAAAGTGGTCTTTCCTTGTAGTTGCGTTGAGCCTCCTATAGTCAATGCACACTCTGTGGCCTGTGACTGTCCTTTGGGGCACCAGTTCGTTATCAGCATTCTTTACCACAGTGATCCCAGACTTCTTGGGCACGACCTGAACTGGGGAGACCCACTTGGAGTCTGAAATAGGGTAGATCACCCCACAATCAAGGAGTTTGATAACCTCCTTCTTCACTACTTCCATCATTGGAGGGTTGAGACGACGTTGAGCCTCTCTAGTAGGTTTAGACCCCTCCTCCAGAAGTATCCTATGGACGCAAGTTGTAGGGCTGATTCCCTTGATGTCCGCCAATGTCCATCCTATGGCGGTCTTGTGTTGCTTCAACATGTCCACCAACTTCTCTTCTTGTGGAGTCGTTAGTGCAGAGGACACAATCACTGGTAAGGTCTCCTTGTCCCCTAAGTAGACGTACTTCAAATGGTCTGGAAGAGGTTTTAGCTCAAGTTCTGGGGCCTGGACCACTGAAGATAAAGTCTTGTTAGTGGATAACTGAATGGACAAGGGAGAAACAGACTTACCTATGAAGGGTGATGCCTCAAGGAAGGAGACGTTTTCAATGATTTTCTCCTCACAAGTGTCTTTCAACTTGTCCTCTGGGATGGTGACGCCTTCCTTTGTATAGCCTACCCCACTCTCAAGGGTAGTGACTAGGGTATCCTCATGCATAACATCAAACATTTTCTGCGCAAGTTCATCCAAAATGTCAGCAGAAAAACAATCATTAACCTCTAGGGGATACCTCATGGCTTCAAAGATGTTAAAGCCAATAATGTCACCATCGAACTCCATTGTAAGTGAACCTTCATACACATCAATCTTCGTCCTAGCTGTCCTTAAGAAAGGACGTCCCAAAAGCAATGGAGTTGAACTTACAGGGGAGTCCTCCATTTCCAACACATAGAAATCAGCTGGGAAGATAAGATGGTTAACCTGTACAAGCACATCCTTCAACAAACCTCTAGGGTATGCATTGGATCTGTCAGCTAACTGAATGATAACGTTGTCAGATTTAAGTTCCCCTAGACCTAGGGTTTCATAAACAGAGTAGGGCATAACATTAACAGATGCACCTAGGTCTAGCATAGCATTCTTAAATCTAGAGTTACCAATAGTACACGGAATAGTAAAGCTTCCAGGATCCTTACACTTTGGAGGAATCTTTCTCTGAATCAGGGCAGAGACATTCTCACTTACCTTTACCACCTCCTTTTCACGGTTTACTCTCCTAGTAGTGCAAAGCTCTTTGAGGAACTTGGCATACTTAGGGACTTGCTTGATGGCCTCTAGGAGGGGTAGGTTCACTTGCACCTTCTTGAAAGTTTCCAAGATGGCTTGGTCACTTTGATCCTTCTTAGATTGGGCAAACCTGCGTGGGAAGGGCATGCAAGAAGTAGAAGGGTTAGCAATAACCGAATTTGTTAAGTTAGAATTACTACCTGATACTTCCGGTTTTGCCTTTAACGGTGAGGACGCCCTTGTCTCTTCCTTGGACGTTGCAGGGTCCTTCTCAAGACCCAACTTGGTGGGCTCTTGGTCTTCCTCAATCTCTATGCTCATTTGGACCTTCTTGGGTTGCTTGGGTGGATCCACCAATGGTCTTCCACTCCTCGTAGTCACAACTGATGCATTCTCCACATTACCCTTAGGGTTAGGTATTGTGCCACTAGGAAGCTTACCAGTCTCATGAATCTTGCTCATGAAGTCCACAACTTGGCCCATCTGCTTCTTAAGATCTGCAATATCCTTAGTGTGGGTCTGTTGTCCTTGAATCAAAGCTTGAGTAGAGTTTGTCAAGGCTTGGGTGGAACTAGTCAAGGCTTCCAACGTTTTGTCATAGTGAGACATCGAAGGTCCTGAGTTCTGTTGAGGAGGAGGCATGTAGGGCCTTTGAAAAGATGATCCTTGGAATGAAGGCCCTTGAGGACGTTGGAAGTTCCCACCAAGAGGATTCTGAACATTATCATTGTTGGTCCACTTGAAGTTGGGATGGTCCCTCCATCCTGGGTTATAAGTATTGGAGTAAGGGTCATGTCTAGGACGTTGAGGTCCTCCTTGATATCCTCCTTGATACCCTCCAATAGCATTTGCAGATTCCCATCCTCCATTCTCATTGAGTTGAGGGCACTGATCTGTAACATGCCCTTGCATAGAGCATACTCCACAAGCTATTGTTGCACTTGGTCCCTTGGAACTTACCACTTGATTCATGAGTAGAGTAAGCTTACTCAGTTGGTCTTCAATGGCAGTATTCTTGCTCATCTCATGCACCCTACGAATAGAGTGTCCTACCCCCTCATATTGTTGGGAGTTCAAGGCACGATTAGCTATAAGCTCCTTCCCAACTGCAGGTGACTTATCCACGAAAGCTCCTCCAGCTGCAGCATCCAACATTTGCCTTTCCAAGGGTAAGAGTCCTTCATAGAAACATGTGAGTAGGGTCTCATCCTTCATCTGATGTTGAGGACATTGTGCAAGTAAGGAATTGAACCTCTCATAGTAAGCAGCATAGGACTCATCATGGGCTTGCTCTATTCCACTGAGCTTCTTTCTAAGTGTGATGACCTTAGAAGCTGGGAAGTATTTCTCCAAGAAGGCCTTTCTCATTGTTTCCCATGATGTGATACGTCCTGCAGGAAGTTCATATAGCCAATCCTTGGCTCTATCAGCTAGAGAGAATGGAAATGCTCTCATCTTCAGAAGATTCTCATCTGCCCCTTGTGGTTGCATGTTTGCACAAACAGATTGGAATTCTCGTACGTGCTTATTAGCATCCTCCATATTAAGTCCATGGAAGATAGGGAGCTTGTGTGATGCGGCTGAAATAGCCTCACAATTTAACCCTGCAAAATGTAGTTGTCAGTATAGGATAAGCAGGGATCGTTCAGTCCGGGGATTGTAGGGTACACCTACACAAAAAGGTCAATTAACAAATAAAAGAATAAAATGGGGGGTTTTGAAATTTGGTTCCTAATCTACTTAAAATAAAAACGAAACAAATAAAACTATATACAATGATCGACTTCCCTAACCTAGACCAATACCACTCGGAAATTACTAAGTGTAAAAACAGAAAATTCATTTCAACATGCTACAAAAATGTGCCCACCTTAAATGCCTAGATAAGAGCCAAAATGAAAAGACTCAGCGGATCAATCCATTTATCTGATTCGTTCTAATGTAGGTTTGGATCGGAAAAGTCCTTACCAAGCCTAATACTACTAAATTTCGAAAACACTCAGCGTTATTCTCTTAACTAGTAGTATTATCTAACCCTCGAATCAACTCACACGTGCAAATTAACCATTACACATAGAATTTAACACGTAATTTCCAGAATCATTTAATCATTAAAGCATGATTTTTACCACTTTTTAGAACTAATTGCTACTTGTTTAACTCAGCGTCTTAACAAATAACAATTACTCTTGGCAAATTAAGCAAACACACAAAAACTCTCACCGTTATTCTAGCATGCAAACTTATGAACCTAACTCTGAAAATTACCAAAACACATAAAAGGGCACAAGATTGTAACATGCATCATAAAAGAATTCTCAAAATTAACTCAATAATAAACTGAAAATCTCAAAAATATTAATAAAAATATTCTGAAAATTTCATGTCTCCAATTACACAACTCGCAAATTGAAACAAACAAAACCGAAACAAAAATTATAAGTAGAGTCATAGTTACACTTTGAAGCTTTCCTCAGCGGCTTAGCAACAAGGTGATGAACTTGTCTCTGCGATGGTGGTGGAGCGTCCTTGACTCAGCGCCTTAGAGCTTTGTAGATTGATGGATGGATGGTGTCACGGTCTTGTAGGTGATGGAAGTTTAAGGAGTGAATTGGGCAGTCTTGGAATGGTTTTTGGCCAGGAAGTGATAGGCAATGAATTATCTTGGCTGGGAAGTGATAGGCAATGAATTATCTTAGCTGGGAAGTGATCTTGGCTGGGAAGTGATGCTTATTCAGTTCTGGACGTTGCCTATTTATAGGGGAGCATTGGTTGGCTTTCCCAACTGAAACGTCTTCTTTATGGCCTTAACTCCTCTCATAATGGGGCAATTCCTTTAATTTCCAAGCTGAAACATCTTTCTCTTATTTATTTTTCCAGCTGAAACATCTTTTTCTTTTATTCCTCAACTGAAAACATCTTTTCTCCTTTATTTCCCTTCTTCATTGCTTGGTCAAATATCTTAATGCTTTATTTTATGACTCCATCATTGCTGTTTCCAAGAGTTCAACCAGGCAACGTTTCCTACAACAAGCAGGAGAATATCAGAATTTTCTAGAGAAAATAAAGGAAAATTAAAATGTAAAGACCGCAAAAATAGTTGACAGTTAGGAATCCTGATCCAGCTAGGATTTTTCATGAATTTTACTTTTTCCGCCTATTTCACTCCAAACACTCAACAAGACTTTCAAAATGACTTAATGACTCAAAACACTAAACTAAGGGAGAAATAAGGCTAAAATGAGGCACATAATTAATAATATCGTCTCACTTTTTTGCTCCTATCAACTACCCCACACTTAGCTTTTGCTAGTCCCTTAGCAAAACAAAAATACAAAACAAAACAAAGACTATTGCTCCTAACTTTTGTCTCAGAGACTCCAAACTCATGGCTTTCACGTTTAAACACTTAATCAAAATCGCATAGATAATTCCATGGTTAATAAACATGTGACATTCATATGACTAAGCAAGATATGGAGAACTTAAGTTATACAGTGAATGATAGCATGTTTCGAACAAGTCCAATCCAAACTCACAAGGCATACTCTCAATTTTTCTCTCAGAAATGGCTATGCTTAAAAGCTTCACACTCAAGTATATGCAAGAGAACAAATTGTAAGGCAACAAACAGCTTGCATATTTCATCAATAAAAGCATTTTGTGAAGATTTATTAAAGACCTCATGAAATGACTAAGTGCACAAATGGACCTAAACCATATGCTCGACTGCGTACCTGACTCCACTAACCAAAGACTGCCCATCTCAAGGATCAAGTTAGCACTTAAAACATGTTGTAATGGGGCTAAGCTAGGGTTCTCGAAATGAAGATTAAGGATACAAAAATCCTAAGGACCTAGCAGAGCACATAAGGACCACCTTATGTCATCATTTTTGTAGACCAAATATCATTGTTTTGGGCCAAACCTTCACTCTAACCAACATGGGAATGGACAAAGGCATAATTTTCAACTTTGAGCCTTCTACAAATTTGAAAGTCCAAAACCACACTTCAACAATTTCCCAAGAGTTTTCTTTTCAATTTTTCTTCTATTTTGCCGCTTTTCTTTCTTTCTTTTTCATTTTCATTTTCTTTCATTTTTTTTTTATGGCAAATTTTTTTTTTTCTCTTCTTTTTTTTTCTTGGATTTTCCCCACCCCACACTTGTCTTTCATCGTCACCCCTACATACTATGTCATGCTCTACTAAGTCCCTAAGACAAGGGTAGAGATATCCTGTACTAAGCTCATGGTAGGGTAGTGAGGGTGATGAAACAAAGGTTTTCAACGTAGGCTCAAAGGGGTTCATTCTAAGGAGTCCCACGACGGGCACAGTTGGGGACACATGCTTGTTTGGCTATGGTGGTTACCCTAATGCCTTCTATCCTATCCAGGATCAGTGCATATTATGGCATACAAGTTTTGACAGTCACAACAGCCGAGTTCTAGTACTCTCTAGTCCATTAAAATCTATGGCACATGATCATTGGATTTCCAAAGAATGATGAGGTTTTGCAAATACAGCCATGAAATTATGAATTTATCAATAAGCACTCGAAAAGAAAGTATTTTAGCTCAACAGCTCACTTAGGGTCAAATGAATCAGACTTAATCCTAGCATGCTTAATGAACCAAGTTACAATCCTATCTCAAATCTTCATACAAGCATCACAACGTCGATTAACCACAGAATTCAATTAAGTCCTATTTCGATTGTGAAAACCTTCAGCCATGAATTCAGAGACATGTTCATCCTAGACGTTAGGGGCATCCTAAGACTCAAACACACAAAAAGACTCTAAAACCAATTTTTTTTTTTTCTAAACTAAAATAAACTACAATAAAATAAAGGTGTAAACCCACCCCACACTTAGAATCTACATGGTTCTCAATGTAGGCAAAAAATATGGTATATAGACCCTAAATATGGGGGGCTACGAAAATAAGGGAAATGTAAAATAAACAAACAAACAAAGACACAAGTACAATTCAACCTAAGCAAGTGAAGGGATAGAAATGTCAAACTCTCGTTGATGGCTCCTCCACAGCTTCGTTTGAAATGGGTTGCCTCCCATGCAGCGCTTAATATTTATAGTCCTTTAGCCTGGACTCTTCTCCTTGTTCACAAGTGTTAGTAACATATACAAGGTTCGAAATACAAACATTATGTCTTCCTACTTTCTAAGTTACTTTACATACTTAGGTACTGGAACAGAGGATCCAATATACCTTAAGCATGTCACACAACACGTTTTTTTTTTTTTTTTTTTAGTTTATTATAAACATAGTTAATATCTCAATTGATTCCAAGTTGTAAGTCGAGCCCAATAGAAACCACTACTATTGGTGAGATACGATATAGGGATAGTTGCCCAGACATAAGTCTCTTTCCTTTGTTTCAGAAGGCCGAATGGCCAGATTAAGAAGTAAGTGAGAGGGAGGACTCATTTAAGTGATACTACGGAGGCTACTCCCTCATTGAGGTTTAGGCCCCTATCGGCTACTCCCACATAGTGGTTTACGCTCATTCTATAGTATCTCTGAGATCCAATTGAACCCATCACCCAGGGTCTCAACCTAAGACACCATCCGTATGCGCCCCTTACTCAGCTGGGAAATTAACTAATGTGTTAGACCGTTCTCCAAGTGCTAATAAAGGCCGCCCTCAACCTCAAGAGACCTGAAAAAGGTACTAATGAAGGGTTTAGGCCAATATTAACAAAAGGGCCCTTGTCTACTCATACGGTTTTACACACTTACAATAATTAAGTATTTAGCTAAATTCATAACCTAAGTATATTAATCTAAGTGAAACACATTCAATTTACAATATGGTTAAAAAAAACAACTTCTACAAATTGTACAACAATGATAAAAGACATGCTTAATTTTGTAACACTCATAAAACTTAAACTAAATCACAATTAAAGCTTGGCCTAACCGAAATCGTAATTTGTCACCATTCCAAAAGTGTAGTACAAAAATTAGCATGCATTCTATATACAACAAAATCGATGACACTTTAAGTGCAAGGGATTTTAACAATCCCCGGCAGCGGCGCCAAAAATTGATGCGGCTGAAATAGCCTCACAATTTAACCCTGCAAAATGTAGTTGTCAGTATAGGATAAGCAGGGATCGTTCAGTCCGGGGATTGTAGGGTACACCTACACAAAAAGGTCAATTAACAAATAAAAGAATAAAATGGGGGGTTTTGAAATTTGGTTCCTAATCTACTTAAAATAAAAACGAAACAAATAAAACTATATACAATGATCGACTTCCCTAACCTAGACCAATACCACTCGGAAATTACTAAGTGTAAAAACAGAAAATTCATTTCAACATGCTACAAAAATGTGCCCACCTTAAATGCCTAGATAAGAGCCAAAATGAAAAGACTCAGCGGATCAATCCATTTATCTGATTCGTTCTAATGTAGGTTTGGATCGGAAAAGTCCTTACCAAGCCTAATACTACTAAATTTCGAAAACACTCAGCGTTATTCTCTTAACTAGTAGTATTATCTAACCCTCGAATCAACTCACACGTGCAAATTAACCATTACACATAGAATTTAACACGTAATTTCCAGAATCATTTAATCATTAAAGCATGATTTTTACCACTTTTTAGAACTAATTGCTACTTGTTTAACTCAGCGTCTTAACAAATAACAATTACTCTTGGCAAATTAAGCAAACACACAAAAACTCTCACCGTTATTCTAGCATGCAAACTTATGAACCTAACTCTGAAAATTACCAAAACACATAAAAGGGCACAAGATTGTAACATGCATCATAAAAGAATTCTCAAAATTAACTCAATAATAAACTGAAAATCTCAAAAATATTAATAAAAATATTCTGAAAATTTCATGTCTCCAATTACACAACTCGCAAATTGAAACAAACAAAACCGAAACAAAAATTATAAGTAGAGTCATAGTTACACTTTGAAGCTTTCCTCAGCGGCTTAGCAACAAGGTGATGAACTTGTCTCTGCGATGGTGGTGGAGCGTCCTTGACTCAGCGCCTTAGAGCTTTGTAGATTGATGGATGGATGGTGTCACGGTCTTGTAGGTGATGGAGGTTTGAGGAGTGAATTGGGTAGTCTTGGAATGATCTTGGCCAGGAAGTGATAGGCAATGAATTATCTTAGCTGGGAAGTGATCTTGGCTGGGAAGTGATAGGCAATGAATTATCTTAGCTGGGAAGTGATCTTGGCTGGGAAGTGATGCTTATTCAGTTCTGGACGTTGCCTATTTATAGGGGAGCATTGGTTGGCTTTCCCAACTGAAACGTCTTCTTTATGGCCTTAACTCCTCTCATAATGGGGCAATTCCTTTAATTTCCAAGCTGAAACATCTTTCTCTTATTTATTTTTCCAGCTGAAACATCTTTTTCTTTTATTCCTCAACTGAAAACATCTTTTCTCCTTTATTTCCCTTCTTCATTGCTTGGTCAAATATCTTAATGCTTTATTTTATGACTCCATCATTGCTGTTTCCAAGAGTTCAACCAGGCAACGTTTCCTACAACAAGCAGGAGAATATCAGAATTTTCTAGAGAAAATAAAGGAAAATTAAAATGTAAAGACCGCAAAAATAGTTGACAGTTAGGAATCCTGATCCAGCTAGGATTTTTCATGAATTTTACTTTTTCCGCCTATTTCACTCCAAACACTCAACAAGACTTTCAAAATGACTTAATGACTCAAAACACTAAACTAAGGGAGAAATAAGGCTAAAATGAGGCACATAATTAATAATATCGTCACACTTTTTTGCTCCTATCATTGTGCAACAATCCACTCTTAAGCTCGAACTCTGCTTGTCTTCCAGCTGCAGGGGCAGGGTATACTATGCCTGTAGGAGGTCCTCCTTCAACAGTTGCGGTGGAGAGTTCCCTAATAGATGCCATTCTCTCTTCTTCGACTTCTTCAGGTGGTGGTGTAGAGTTGGACGAAATCACAGGTGAAGGTGAACGTGAAGGAGGAGATGGACTTGGTGTAGGTGATGTAGACTCCTCAGAAAAGTAAGTCCGCTTCCCTTGCTCGTTAAATGTGTACTCTTTGTATGTTGAAGGGGAAGGGCTTGTGTGCTCAAGAAGTGAAGGACCCTTCAAGCGAGCGAGCCTTGCTTCGATTTCCTTTAGTGTAGAGGATCTAAAAGGCTCGGTCATTCATAGGAATCCTGAACGTCATCAAAATTCAAAGAAGTTAGCAAAGTATAAAGTGAGTTAATTACAAATTAGTGATTTATACATCAACCTTACTATTCACGAGTCACTATTCACAAGTTACTATTCACGACTTTACTATTTATGTTTTATACAAGTATAAATAGAGTATAAATTACAAACTATCCACAATCTTTTCACAAATAAACCACGTAAGAAGTTTATGCAAGTATAAAATGTACAAAACAACACAATTTACAAGTGGAGGTTATGTTCAAGTATCTTATTATCTTTACAAAATAAAGTTAATATCTCAATTGATTACAAGTTGTAAGTCGAGCCCAATAGAAACCACTACTATTGGTGAGATACGATCTAGGGATAGTCGCCTAGACATAAGTCGCTTTCCTTTGTTTCAGAAGGCTAGATGGCCAGATTAAGAGGTAAGTGAGAGGGAGGACTCATTTTAGTGACACTACGGAGGCTACTCCCTCATTGAGGTTTAGGCCCCTATCGGCTACTCCCACATTGTGGTTTACGCTCAGTCTATAGTATCTCTGAGATCCAATTTGAACCCATCACCCAGGGTCTCAACCTAGACACCACCTATATGCCCCTTACTCAGCTTGAAAAGAACTCATGTGTTAGACAGTTCTCCAAATGTTAATAAAAGCCGCCCTCAACTTCAAAAGACCTTAGAGAGGCACTAATGAAGGGTTAAGGCCAATATTAACAAAAGGGCCCTTATCTACTCATACGATTTTACACACTTATAACAATCAAGAATTTAACAATATATATAATTAATTCTTTAAATTTCTTTTGTTTAACAAAATTTGACACATTTTACACAAAACTTTCAAACAAGACAACAACAAACGTCACATTTTGTACTCACTCTCTTTTCTTCTTTTTTTTTTTTTTTTTTTTTTTTTTTTTACGAACTTAAGTACAATTATTTACATTCTTTCCTTTTCTTTACAATTATTTTCAACACTTAGGTACGGGAACAGGGAGTCTCGATGTGCAATGGGACTGAAACAGCTACCCTTCTCAAGACTATGTTTAATCCAATATACCTTTAGTGAATCACAATATTTTCATTTGTTATATATATCATTGATTTCAAATTCAATTCCAAGCGGTAAATCAAGAGAACGTGCGGCCCAAGTATATTCGTCTAGACACAAAGTCCCTCCTACATCCTTTGGGCAACCTTACTGAAATGGCCAGGTAGGGGAGGGCGAACACAAGAGGTAGAATCCATTTTGGCATGAGCTACTCCCACATTGTGGTTTAGGCTCATTTGCACGCACTTCTGAATTCAAGAACCAGTCATGAGCGTTGTCCCCTTTCCTAGACACCACCCCACATAGGCTATACTTACTTGGATGAAAAAGATTCTAAGTGTGAAGACAGTTCAATGAATGTTAATAAAGGCCGCCCTCAACCTTAAGGGACCTGAACTAGGTACCAATAAGGGGTTTAGGCCAATATTAATAAACACGACTTCACCTATTCCTTCTTTAATTTACAACTTACAATTAAAATTCGCATTCAATAATATAAATAACAACCTAAGTAATTAACTAAATTTCGACAATTACAAATAATTAACAAGTAAATTTTTTTTTTTTTTTTTTTTTCGGTCACAATAAACAAAACAACTATTCACAATATGGCAAATGATTTTTCAATCCCCGGCAACGGCGCCAAAAATTGATGTCGCTTTTGGGAAGCGACCAATTTAACCCTGAAATGTCATTAGTAGTATAAAGTAAATAGGGATCGTTCTATTCCGGGGATTGAGGGTACACCTGTCATTATCAAACAATTAAACAATTAAAATTAAAACAAAGTATAATATTTACAAAAATAAAACAAAATATATACATATTTACGAAAAAGGGGGGATTTTTGATTTTGGTTTTCTATTTTCGAAAATAAAAGCTAACTAAATAATTAAAAACGCAAAAACATAAAAATATAAATGGAATGTAAGAACAAAGATCAAAGTCGAAACTCATGATTAAAATTGATTCAAGTTCATCATTGTTCATCATAGTCATGCAAGAGGAGTTTATCATGTGAAACGTTCAAAAGCAAACAATTTCCCATATTTTACTTTCAATGCTAATTAACCTAAGCGAAAGCACCTAGATTAATTCTATCAAACATGCAATCAAGCCCTAGAAAGCTAGTCAATCATGTCATGATTAATGCATTAAGCACCTAGAAAGGCTATCAACTCAAATGTGCAACTTAGTATGAAAAAGTCCACCTAATTGCAATCTTCTTTGATTAAATTCGGTTTTTGTACAAAACCTTTACTACTTATCGATTCAAGAACACAAAACCAAAAAGTTGATTCATGTTCTCAAATTCGTAGCAACAATCACATAAAAACCCTAAATGTTTCGAACCATTCAAGATAATCATACAAAAGATTTCTATCATGCAAATTTAATCAAACACTCACACAAAAGCAACCATAAATCGCAATATATGAATCTGAAAATTAACAATTCATCATAAAATTTCAGAAAACAATACTTGTTCATACATATGTGTCAACTAAGGCAAAACCAACGAAAATACAAAGCAAAGGTACAAGGAGAATCGGATTACACCGTGATGAAGATGAGATGGATGAAGTGATGAATGGTCTCTTGAATTTCGAAAGCAATCTTCAAGGATGGTGATGGATGATGTGCACGGCTTGTCCTCTTCTTCCTTGGCCTTGCTTGCACTTCGTGGTTGCCCTAGAGGATGGAGAAGAGCACGGCTAGGCTAGAGAGAGTTCTGATTTTTTTCTCAAAGTGTAAATGCAAAAGTGTGGGACTCCATGACGTTGAGAGAAGAGGAGGATATATAGGGGACGGCCAACTTGGTCTCCAAGCCGTGTATTTCTTCTTTATTTTCCATGGGATTAATCTGAAAATGCCACATAGTTTCCTCCAATGATAGCTTGCCACATAAGCCCTATGAGGTGGTGCAACCAATCACCAAATTCCAATATTAATTCCCTAAATAATCTTGCCGAAATTCCCTTGATATAATTCTGATTTTTGTAGTTCAATTCGGCCAAACTTCCTTTAGGGAATTAAGGAATGTATCTAGACTTCTTTTGAGCTTTTCTTGGTCTCCACCTTTTTCTCTTTCCTTTTATTTCTCCCTTGAATATCTCCTTGCCGAATTCTCTAGGGTTTTCTTTTAATTCACACGGCAACTTCCTTCTTTTCCTCTTGGCTTGGACGGCAAAAGATATTCTAGGGTTTATCTCTTGATGAATTTCCATAAAAATAGCCCTAGAAAATCTCCCTAGAAAATCTCCTTTTAATTTCTGATTTTCCACGTCATTTTCCTTGTTTCTCTCTTCATTTTGGACGGCAAACATCTCTAGGGTTTCTTCATTGCGTCACAAACCCTAATTGCATGGGCTTTGTGGGCTTTTGATCCATTTGCCGAAAATCCAACAAGTCTTGAGAGTTCTTGGGCCTCCATGCGCCACCTTTGTGCCATGTCATCATCTAGAGTCTTCAAGAAGCTTCTCTCATGCCATGTCACTTCATTAATTCGATCTCCATTCATGGTTGGCTCAAGAGTCTTGTTTTGGCAAGCTTTCCTTTTCTGGACAGGGTTTCCTGGTTGGACCAGGAAAGCTTCATTTCTTCATTTCTGCTCATTTGTGCTTCCCTTTGTACTTCATCTTGTCTCCCTCCAATGATAAGAGCACAAAGTGTGACATTTTTAATATGTATTTTTCCTCATTTGGCTAAGTTATTCTCTTAAAATTAATAATTATAATATAGTTTGTGTTTTTAGCTACTTCATGGTCGAAAATGGAGAAAACAAGTGAAAAAGAGCAGAAATGAGCATAAATTAAGGACAAGTCATTTTAGAAACTTTCCTCTTTCATTTTAGGAAATATTTCCTATTTTGTTTTAGGAAACTTTCTTCATTTGAACTTTTCTATTTCTGATTTTTGTATTTTAATGAGAGTCCATCCCATTAAAAACTCTTGAGTGATGAAATCAAGAAAATTGAATGATTAATCAGGAAGAATTCGAGGAGATAAAATGGATTGTTTTTAATCAATATTTATTCCTAATTATCTGATTTCTTATTGATTATAAACTCTAATTAAATTCTGATTTTTCTTGATTGTAGGAGTTTATTGTGTGCACAATTCTTGGAAGAAATTAGTGCAAATCAAAGGAGAAGAATAAGGGATGTATCTGGTCGCTATTCAAGGCATATACAATGAGCCATTAAGGGGAAAAGAAATCAGAAAATTCATGACTTTGTCAAGAGAAAATCAAGCAAATTTGGAGGAGAAATCACCTCAAGATGATTGGCCATGATTGCATCACAAGAGATGAGAATTCCACTATAAATAGCAGCCATTCTCTACTCCAAAATCATCACTTCCTGACCAAGATCACTTCCTGACCAAGATCACTTCCTAGTTTATCAGTTCCTAGTTAAAAATTATTCCATAGCTCTGCCCAATTCACTTCTCAAACCTCCATCACCTACAAGATCGTGACCACCATCCTTCCATCATTCCAAGAAGTTCTTAGGCGCTAAGTCAAGGACAATCCACCACCATAGCGGAGACGAGTTCATCACCTTGTTGCCAAGCCGCTAAGGAAAGCTTCAAAGTGTAACTATGACTCTACTTACAATCTTTCTTTCGGTTTTGTTTGTTTGGATTTGTGAGTTGTGTAATTGGAGACATGAGATTTTCAGAATATTTTTATTAATATTTTTGAGATTTTCAGTTTATTATTAAGTTAATTTTGAGAATTCTTTGATGATGCATATTACAATCTTGTGCCCTTTTATGTGTTTAGGTAATTTTCAGAGTTAGATTGATAAGTTTGCATGCTAGAATAAAGGTGAGAGTTCTTGTGTGTTTGCTTCATTTGCCAAGAGTAATTGTTATCTGTTAAGGCGCTAAGTTAAACAAGTAGCAATTAGTTCTAAAAAGTGGTAAAAATCATGTTTCAATGGTTAAACGATTCTGGAAATTACGTGTTAAATTCTATGTGTAATGGTTAATTTGCACGTGTGAGTTGATTCGAGGGTTAGATAATACTACTAGTTAAGAGAATTACGCTAAGTGTTTTCGAAAATTAGTAGTATTGGGCTTGGTAAGGACTTTTCTGATCCAAGCCCACATTAGAACGAATTAGATAAATGGATTGATCCGCTAAGGCTTTTCATTTGGACTCTTATCTAGGCATTTAAGATGGGCACGTTTTTGTAGCATGTTGAAAAGGATTTTCTGTTTTTGCACTTAGTAATTTTCGAGTGGTAGTGGTCTAGGTTACGAAAGTCGATCATTGTAGATAATTTTATTTGTTTTGTTTTTATTTTAAGTAGATTAGAACCAAATCTCAAAACCCCCATTTTATTCTTTTATTTGTTTATTGACCTTTTAGTGTAGGTGTACCCTACAATCCCCGGACTGAACGATCCCTGCTTATCCTATACTGACAATTACATTTTGCAGGGTTAAATTGTGAGGCTATTTCAGCCGCATCAATTTTTGGCGCCGTTGCCGGGGATTGTTAAAATCTCTAACGCTTAAAGTGTCATTAATTTTTTATCTATATAGAATGCATGCTAAATTTTTGTACTACATTTGTGGAATGGTGACAAATTGCGATTTATGCTAGGCCAAGCTATAATTGTGATTTAGTTTAAGTTTTATGAGTGTTACCAAATTAAGCATGTATTTTATAATTGTTGTGCAATTTGTAGAGGTTTTATTTTTCAGCATGTTGTAAATTATATGTGTTTCACTTAGATTAAGCATGATGTAAATTGTAATTAATATACTTAGGTTGTTTTGAATTTCATTAAATATTTAATTGTTGTAAGTGTGTAAAAATAAAAAAATAAAGAAAATTAACTCAAAAAAAAAAAAAATTGTTGTGTGAGCAAGGAGAAGAGTCCAGGCTGAAGGACTATAAATATTAAGCGCTGCATGGGAGGCAACCCATTTCAACCAAAGCTGTGGAGGAGCCATCAACGAGAGTTTGACATTTCTATCCCTTCACTTGTTTAGGTTGAATTGTACTTGTGTCTTTTATTTTCGTTTTTGCTTTTTTGTTTTCGTATTTATTATCGTAAATTTCATTCCTATATGCTTAATTGTTCCATTGCATGCTTATGATTGATTACATTGAGGACAATGCAATATTTAAGTGTGGGGGAAGGGATTTATACTTTTGTCTTGAGTCATATATATTGAAAATACAAAAAAATTTGAAAAATGTCAAAAATTAAAAATTTCGTTGCTTTTATTATTTATTGAGTCAAAATGATTTTTGGGTGAAATAATTTCTTCAAAGTAGGCGCATCTGATGGGATGTGATGTCTAAGGTCTAGTTTGGATCCGAGAAGTGCTGACAAAGGGTCTCGTCCCCTGTCAAACAAGTGAGCTGAGTGATGCGGCTGAAATAGCCTCACAATTTAACCCTGCAAAATGTAGTTGTTAGTATAGGATAAGCAGGGATCGTTCAGTCCGGGGATTGTAGGGTACACCTAAACAAAAAGGTCAATTTAAATTAGTAATTAATAAAACAAATATTAACAAGTATTTATCTACAAATTTACACAAGCAACAACCATAAAAAAGGGGGGATTCAACTTTTGGTTTCTAAGTTCCTACGAAATAAAACAAAAAGATAAATATATACATGTGATCGACTTCTTCACACTCAAATCAGAATTTCCAAACCATATCAACATGCAATGAATTATTTCAATCTAAACAACCTAAAATCTTGCCAACACTAAATATCAGAAATGAATTCGAAGTACAAGTCTGAAGAGATCGAGTACCACTTTAATTCTTCTTTTGAATCTCCTAAGTTAGGAAAAGTCCGTAACTCAAAATATTTCATATAAAACATCACGTTAATACTGAAGAGCATCCGTCAACATTAAATATGAATCATTAAGTGCAATTAGAATTCTGAATTCAAACATGTATGCATCATAAGAAGTTACAAACGCACAAACATGTAGCATATAATCTCGACCATTGTACATAGCCTTTACCACTTCAATTTATGCCCCAAAACGATTAGGTGAATCAGAACACAAATTTGGCTTTATTAACCTGCAGATTAACATAGTTATTCAACCAAAATCATATGCTTAAAGATATAAAGGATGGCACAAAATCATATTATAAAGATATCATAAACAAATCAAGAACATAAAGAAACAAATCTGAAAATTACTAACATAAACTCATTCTCAACAAAAATCCAATTCCAATAATAAAGCTCATAAAAGAAATCTGAAATTCAATACTAAAGAGTACGAAAACAGAAATAAGGGCCATGAATTACACTTTTTGATCTTCAAGGAAGCTTGGAGAACGTCAAGAGAACACAAGGCTTGGCCTTCAAGAACACGAATAGCCTTGGAGAAGTCCTAAAGCTCTTCACGACAAGAGGCTTTTTCTGAATATTTGGAGAGGGTTTTGAAGAGAAGAGAGCTAAGCTAATGAACTGAATTTTGTATGAAGAAGTGATGATTTTGGAGTAGAGAATGACTGCTATTTATAGTGGAATTCTCATCTCTTGTGATGCAATCATTTCCAATCATCTTGAGGTGATTTCTCCTTCAAATTTGCTTGATTTTCTCATGACAAAGTCTTGATTTTTCTGATCTCTTTTCCCCTTAATGACTCATTGTATATTCCTTGAATAGTGACCAGATACATCCCTTATTCCTCTCCTTTGATTTGCACTAATTTCTTCTTCTAATTGTGCACATAATGAACTCCTACAATCAAGAAAAATCAGAATTTAATTAGTGTTATAATCAATAGTAAATAAGATAATCAAGAATAAATATTGATTATCAACACTCCCTTTTATCTCCTTCAATTCTTCATGATTTTTGCTTTAAGTTTTCCTTGAATTCATCAGTCAAGAGTTCTTAATTTGATGGACTCTCTTTAAAACAAGAAAATCAGAAATTAGATAGTTTAAAAGAAGAAAGTTTCCTAAAACAAAATAGGAAATATTTCCTAAAATGAAAGAGGAAAGTTTCTAAAATAACTCATCCTTCAATTACTCTCATTTCTGCTCTTTTTCGCTTGTTTTCTCCATTTCAGTCCTTGAAGTACCTAAAAATATAAACTATGTTATAATTATTAATTTTAAGAGAATAACTTAGCAAAATGAGGGAAAATATATAATTAAAATGTCACACTTTGTGCTCTTATCAAATACCCCCACACTTAGCTTTTGCTAGTCCCTTAGCAAAATCAAAACAAAAGACTCAACCAAATTAAACAATTCATTACCAGACTCTACACAAATGACACACAAAGACTATACTGCCCTTAACATTTGTCTCATGAATCCTGTCTCTCATGGCATTAAAATTAGCACTTAATCAAGAATCAATATTTAGATATTCGAGAGTTAATTGAAGCATATAATCCACATATAAATAAGTAGGACCTGGTTGTAACAATGGTGATGGGTGGAGCTCAGCATGTTTCAGACAAGTATGATTCATATCCTCACAAGGTATATCCACTCTTTCTTCACTCAGAAGAAGGCAATGCTTAAAAGCTTATAATCACTCAATTATATGTGAGAGAAAATATTTTGAGGCAATCAAATAGCTCACATATATAAGAAATGAAAAGCACTTTGTGAATATAATTTTTCAAGATCTCATGAAAGATATCAACTACTTGCACGGATGGACCCAAGCCATAGGTTCAACTCTTATAACTCATCTCCACAGATCAAAGGCTATCCCATCTTAAGGATCAAAAAGGACTTTGAAGGGTTGAAATGGGGCTAAGGTTCAAGGTTTTAAGAAACAAAGGTTAAGGAATGTCAAAGTATCCTAAAAACCTAGTAGAGCTCATGTTGATGTAGAGAGACTTCTAAAAATTCACCAAGGCGTACAAAACGTTACATCCCATAGAGGCAAAATAAGAGGGCCTAATGTCTTCATGTTGGGCCCAAACTTCCTTTGAACTCTAGTGAACTGGACAAAGACCAAATTTTTCTATAGCAGGCCTTCAATTCAAAACAATCTCCAAACTCACCAAGTATGGGGGACTAAAATCCATAAACATTTTTTTTGTCTTCCTTTCTTTTTCTTTCCTAGCCGTACTCATTTTTTTCTTTTTCATTTTCTTTTTCACGGCTTTCACATACTTTTTTCTTTCCTCATGGACAAGTCTACCCCCACACTTGCACTTTTACCTTTTCTAAATCTTCATCTTTGCCACCCTCATGTAGTAAGTCTCAAAAGATAGCTCCACTAAGTTTTTAGAACAAAAGGTCAGGTTGTGACTAACTAGGGTTTAGGTTAAGGATTTTTAGGGTGATGAAAGAAAAGGCTTAATGTAGGCTCAAAGTGGTTTATCTAAGGGGGTCCCACGACGGGCACAAATATGGACACAGGTTAATTTGTCTATGGTGGTAGTTCCTAGAGTGCCTCTATCCTTTCCAGAATCAGGGACATGTATTGATAAAAGTCTCAACAAGCACAAGAGTGAATTCTAGCATTCTCTAGTCCATCAAACTTAATCTATGGCAAGCAATCAATCAAATGAAAGACTAATGAGATCATCAAAACATCGTCAATAAAATAAGAATATATTTTATTTATCACTCCAAGAAAAAGGGACATGGCTCAAATATCTCACGTGGGCTTTTATGAATTAAAACTCATCCTAACATGCTCATAAACTGTACCAAGGTCACGAAATCCATATCCACTACACATGCATATGCTTTTCATATATCTCAATTAACTAAAGAATACCATTTAACATCATCTCAATATTGTGATCCTCTTTTAGCCATAATTTCAGAGATATTGAATCATCCTAGACAGTTAAGGGCATCCTAAAACTCAAAAATAAAAACAAAAGACTAAGACTGACGCCAAAAAGGTTTTGGACTAGGGTTATTTCCTTTCTCCTTTCGGTAACTCCTTTGGAACATGACCAGGTGAAGAAGGGACCGATTTTGGCGGAGCTCAGCTCACTTGTTTGACAGGGGACGAGACCCTTTGTCAGCACTTCTCGGATCCAAACTAGACCTTAGACATCACATCCCATCAGATGCGCCTACGATGAAGAAAGTATTTCACCCAAAAATCATTTTGACTCAATAAATAAAAGCAACAAGTTTTTTTTAATTTTTGACATTTTTCAATTTTTTTGTATTTTTTAATTTTTGACATTTTTCAATTTTTTTGTATTTTCAATATATATGACTCAAGACAAAAGTATAAATCCCTTCCCTCACACTTAAATATTGCATTGTCCTCAATGTAATCAATCATAAGCATGCAATGGAACAATTAAGCATATAGGAATGGAATTTATGAAAATAAATACAAAAATGAAAATAAAAGACACAAGTACAATTCAACCTAAACAAGTGAAGGAATAGAAATGTCAAACTCTCGTTGATGGCTCCTCCACAGCTTCGGTTGAAATGGGTTGCCTCCCATGCAGCGCTTAATATTTATAGTCCTTCAGCCTGGACTCTTCTCCTTGCTCACAACAATTTTTTTTTTTTTTTTTGAGTTAATTTTCTTTATTTTTTTTTTACACATTTACAACAATTAAGTATTTAACGAAATTCAAAACAACCTAAGTATATTAATCTAAGTGAAACAAATACAATTTACAACATGCTAACACACTTACAACAATTAAGTATTTAACGAAATTCAAAACAACCTAAGTATATTAATCTAAGTGAAACAAATACAATTTACAACATGCTAAAAAAAAATAACTAAATAAATAAAAAAACTTCTACAAATTGTACAACAATTATAAAAGACATGCTTAATTTGGTAACACTCATAAAACTTAAACTAAATCACAATTATAGCTTGGCCTAGCATAAATCGCAATTTGTCACCACTCCACAAGTGTAGTACAAAAATTTAGCATGCATTCTATATAAACAACAAAATTAATGACACTTTAAGTGTTAGAGATTTTAACAATCCCCGGCAACGGCGCCAAAAAATTGATGCGGCTGAAATAGCCTCACAATTTAACCCTGCAAAATGTAGTTGTTAGTATAGGATAAGCAGGGATCGTTCAGTCCGGGGATTGTAGGGTACACCTAAACAAAAAGGTCAATTTAAATTAGTAATTAATAAAACAAATATTAACAAGTATTTATCTACAAATTTACACAAGCAACAACCATAAAAAAGGGGGGATTCAACTTTTGGTTTCTAAGTTCCTACGAAATAAAACAAAAAGATAAATATATACATGTGATCGACTTCTTCACACTCAAATCAGAATTTCCAAACCATATCAACATGCAATGAATTATTTCAATCTAAACAACCTAAAATCTTGCCAACACTAAATATCAGAAATGAATTCGAAGTACAAGTCTGAAGAGATCGAGTACCACTTTAATTCTTCTTTTGAATCTCCTAAGTTAGGAAAAGTCCGTAACTCAAAATATTTCATATAAAACATCACGTTAATACTGAAGAGCATCCGTCAACATTAAATATGAATCATTAAGTGCAATTAGAATTCTGAATTCAAACATGTATGCATCATAAGAAGTTACAAACGCACAAACATGTAGCATATAATCTCGACCATTGTACATAGCCTTTACCACTTCAATTTATGCCCCAAAACGATTAGGTGAATCAGAACACAAATTTGGCTTTATTAACCTGCAGATTAACATAGTTATTCAACCAAAATCATATGCTTAAAGATATAAAGGATGGCACAAAATCATATTATAAAGATATCATAAACAAATCAAGAACATAAAGAAACAAATCTGAAAATTACTAACATAAACTCATTCTCAACAAAAATCCAATTCCAATAATAAAGCTCATAAAAGAAATCTGAAATTCAATACTAAAGAGTACGAAAACAGAAATAAGGGCCATGAATTACACTTTTTGATCTTCAAGGAAGCTTGGAGAACGTCAAGAGAACACAAGGCTTGGCCTTCAAGAACACGAATAGCCTTGGAGAAGTCCTAAAGCTCTTCACGACAAGAGGCTTTTTCTGAATATTTGGAGAGGGTTTTGAAGAGAAGAGAGCTAAGCTAATGAACTGAATTTTGTATGAAGAAGTGATGATTTTGGAGTAGAGAATGACTGCTATTTATAGTGGAATTCTCATCTCTTGTGATGCAATCATTTCCAATCATCTTGAGGTGATTTCTCCTTCAAATTTGCTTGATTTTCTCATGACAAAGTCTTGATTTTTCTGATCTCTTTTCCCCTTAATGACTCATTGTATATTCCTTGAATAGTGACCAGATACATCCCTTATTCCTCTCCTTTGATTTGCACTAATTTCTTCTTCTAATTGTGCACATAATGAACTCCTACAATCAAGAAAAATCAGAATTTAATTAGTGTTATAATCAATAGTAAATAAGATAATCAAGAATAAATATTGATTATCAACACTCCCTTTTATCTCCTTCAATTCTTCATGATTTTTGCTTTAAGTTTTCCTTGAATTCATCAGTCAAGAGTTCTTAATTTGATGGACTCTCTTTAAAACAAGAAAATCAGAAATTAGATAGTTTAAAAGAAGAAAGTTTCCTAAAACAAAATAGGAAATATTTCCTAAAATGAAAGAGGAAAGTTTCTAAAATAACTCATCCTTCAATTACTCTCATTTCTGCTCTTTTTCGCTTGTTTTCTCCATTTCAGTCCTTGAAGTACCTAAAAATATAAACTATGTTATAATTATTAATTTTAAGAGAATAACTTAGCAAAATGAGGGAAAATATATAATTAAAATGTCACACTTTGTGCTCTTATCACTGAGCTCCGCCAAAATCGGTCCCCTCTTCACCTGGTCATGTCCCAAAGGAGTTACCGAAAGAAGAAAGGAAATAACCCTAGTCCAAAACCTTTTTGGCGTCAGTCTTAGTCTTTTGTTTTGCTTTGAGTTTTAGGATGCCCTTAACTGTCTAGGATGATTCAATATCTCTGAAATTATGGCTAAAAGAGGATCACAATATTGAGATGATTTTAAATGGTATTCCTTGGTTAATTGAGATAAATGAAAAATATATGCATGAGTAGTGGATATGGATTTCGTAACCTTGGTACAGAATATGAGCATGTTAAGATGAGTTTTGATTCATAAAAGCCCATGTGAGATATTTGAGCCATGTCCCTTTTTCTTGGAGGAATGAAAGAATATATTCTTATTTTCTTGGCGATGTTTTGATGATCTCATTATTCTTCATTTGATTGATTGCTTGCCATAGATTAAGTTTGATGGACTAGAGAATGCTAGAATTCACTCTTGTGCTTGTTGAGACTTTTATCAATACATGTCCCTGATTCTGGAAAGGATAGAGGCATCATAGGAACCACCACCATAGACAAATTAACTTGTGTCCATATTTGTGCCCGTCGTGGGACCCCCTTAGATAAACCACTTTGAGCCTACATTGAGCCTTTTCTTTCATCACCCTTAAATTCCTTAACCCTTAACCTTAGTATAGTTACAATCCTACCCTTTATTCTAAGAAGAATTTAGTAGAGCTATCTTTTGAGACTTACTACATGGATTCGATGGCAAGGATGAAGATTGAGAAGAGGTGAAAGTTCAAGTGTGGGGGTAGACTTGTCCATAAGAAAAAAAATGTGGAAGCCTTGAAAAAGAAATGAAAGAAAAAAAAATGTGTATGGCTAAGAAAAGAAAAACAAAGAAAAAAAAATATATATGCATATGGATTTTAGTCCCCCATACTTGGTGAATTTGGAGATTGTTTTGACTTGAAAGCCCATTACATAAAAATTTGGTCTTTGTCCAGTTCACGAGGGTTCAAGTGGATTTCTAGAAGTCTCTCTACATCAAAATGAGCTCTACTAGGTTTTTAGGATACTTTGACATTCCTTAACCTTTGTTTCTTAAAACCTTGAACCTTAGCCCCATTTCAACCCTTTAAAGTCCTTTTTGATCCTTAAGATGGGACAGCCTTTGATCTGTGGAGATGAGTTATAAGAGTTGAACCTATGGCTTGGGTCCATCCGTGCAAGTAGTTGATATCTTTCTTGAGATCTTGAAAAAAAAAAAAAATTATATTCACAAAGTGCTTTTCATTTCTTATATATGTGAGCTATTTGATTGCCTCAAAATATTTTCTCTCACATATAATTTGAGTGATTATAAGCTTTTAAGCATTGCCCTGTTCTGAGAGAAGATAGAGTGGATATACCTTGTGAGAATATGAATCATACTTGTCTGAAACATGTTGAGCTCCACCCATCACCATTGTTACAACCAAGTCCTACTGTTTTATATGTGGATTATATGCTTCAATTAACTCTCGAATATCTAAATATTGATTCTTGATTAAGTGCTAATTTTGATGCCATGAGAGTAAGGATTTATGAGACAAATGTGAAGGGCAATTTAGTCTTTGTGTGTCATTTGTGTAGAGTCTGGTAGTAAATTGTTTATTTTGATTGAGTGTTTTGTTTTGATTTTGCTAAGGGACTAGCAAAAGTTAAGTGTGGGGGTATTTGATAAGAGCACAAAGTGTGACATTTTTAATATGTATTTTTCCTCATTTGGCTAAGTTATTCTCTTAAAATTAATAATTATAATATAGTTTGTGTTTTTAGCTACTTCATGGTCGAAAATGGAGAAAACAAGTGAAAAAGAGCAGAAATGAGCATAAATTAAGGACAAGTCATTTTAGAAACTTTCCTCTTTCATTTTAGGAAATATTTCCTATTTTGTTTTAGGAAACTTTCTTCATTTGAACTTTTCTATTTCTGATTTTTGTATTTTAATGAGAGTCCATCCCATTAAAAACTCTTGAGTGATGAAATCAAGAAAAATTGAATGATTAATCAGGAAGAATTCGAGGAGATAAAATGGATTGTTTTTAATCAATATTTATTCCTAATTATCTGATTTCTTATTGATTATAAACTCTAATTAAATTCTGATTTTTCTTGATTGTAGGAGTTTATTGTGTGCACAATTCTTGGAAGAAATTAGTGCAAATCAAAGGAGAAGAATAAGGGATGTATCTGGTCGCTATTCAAGGCATATACAATGAGCCATTAAGGGGAAAAGAAATCAGAAAATTCATGACTTTGTCAAGAGAAAATCAAGCAAATTTGGAGGAGAAATCACCTCAAGATGATTGGCCATGATTGCATCACAAGAGATGAGAATTCCACTATAAATAGCAGCCATTCTCTACTCCAAAATCATCACTTCCTGACCAAGATCACTTCCTGACCAAGATCACTTCCTAGTTTATCAGTTCCTAGTTAAAAATTATTCCATAGCTCTGCCCAATTCACTTCTCAAACCTCCATCACCTACAAGATCGTGACCACCATCCTTCCATCATTCCAAGAAGTTCTTAGGCGCTAAGTCAAGGACAATCCACCACCATAGCGGAGACGAGTTCATCACCTTGTTGCCAAGCCGCTAAGGAAAGCTTCAAAGTGTAACTATGACTCTACTTACAATCTTTCTTTCGGTTTTGTTTGTTTGGATTTGTGAGTTGTGTAATTGGAGACATGAGATTTTCAGAATATTTTTATTAATATTTTTGAGATTTTCAGTTTATTATTAAGTTAATTTTGAGAATTCTTTGATGATGCATATTACAATCTTGTGCCCTTTTATGTGTTTAGGTAATTTTCAGAGTTAGATTGATAAGTTTGCATGCTAGAATAAAGGTGAGAGTTCTTGTGTGTTTGCTTCATTTGCCAAGAGTAATTGTTATCTGTTAAGGCGCTAAGTTAAACAAGTAGCAATTAGTTCTAAAAAGTGGTAAAAATCATGTTTCAATGGTTAAACGATTCTGGAAATTACGTGTTAAATTCTATGTGTAATGGTTAATTTGCACGTGTGAGTTGATTCGAGGGTTAGATAATACTACTAGTTAAGAGAATTACGCTAAGTGTTTTCGAAAATTAGTAGTATTGGGCTTGGTAAGGACTTTTCTGATCCAAGCCCACATTAGAACGAATTAGATAAATGGATTGATCCGCTAAGGCTTTTCATTTGGACTCTTATCTAGGCATTTAAGATGGGCACGTTTTTGTAGCATGTTGAAAAGGATTTTCTGTTTTTGCACTTAGTAATTTTCGAGTGGTAGTGGTCTAGGTTACGAAAGTCGATCATTGTAGATAATTTTATTTGTTTTGTTTTTATTTTAAGTAGATTAGAACCAAATCTCAAAACCCCCATTTTATTCTTTTATTTGTTTATTGACCTTTTAGTGTAGGTGTACCCTACAATCCCCGGACTGAACGATCCCTGCTTATCCTATACTGACAATTACATTTTGCAGGGTTAAATTGTGAGGCTATTTCAGCCGCATCAATTTTTGGCGCCGTTGCCGGGGATTGTTAAAATCTCTAACGCTTAAAGTTTCATTAATTTTTTATCTATATAGAATGCATGCTAAATTTTTGTACTACATTTGTGGAATGGTGACAAATTGCGATTTATGCTAGGCCAAGCTATAATTGTGATTTAGTTTAAGTTTTATGAGTGTTACCAAATTAAGCATGTATTTTATAATTGTTGTGCAATTTGTAGAGGTTTTATTTTTCAGCATGTTGTAAATTATATGTGTTTCACTTAGATTAAGCATGATGTAAATTGTAATTAATATACTTAGGTTGTTTTGAATTTCATTAAATATTTAATTGTTGTAAGTGTGTAAAAATAAAAAAATAAAGAAAATTAACTCAAAAAAAAAAAAATTGTTGTGTGAGCAAGGAGAAGAGTCCAGGCTGAAGGACTATAAATATTAAGCGCTGCATGGGAGGCAACCCATTTCAACCAAAGCTGTGGAGGAGCCATCAACGAGAGTTTGACATTTCTATCCCTTCACTTGTTTAGGTTGAATTGTACTTGTGTCTTTTATTTTCGTTTTTGCTTTTTTGTTTTTGTATTTATTATCGTAAATTCCATTCCTATATGCTTAATTGTTCCATTGCATGCTTATGATTGATTACATTGAGGACAATGCAATATTTAAGTGTGGGGGAAGGGATTTATACTTTTGTCTTGAGTCATATATATTGAAAATACAAAAAAATTTGAAAAATGTCAAAAATTAAAAATTTCGTTGCTTTTATTATTTATTGAGTCAAAATGATTTTTGGGTGAAATAATTTCTTCAAAGTAGGCGCATCTGATGGGATGTGATGTCTAAGGTCTAGTTTGGATCCGAGAAGTGCTGACAAAGGGTCTCATCCCCTGTCAAACAAGTGAGCTGAGCTCCGCCAAAATCGGTCCCCTCTTCACCTGGTCATGTCCCAAAGGAGTTACCGAAAGAAGAAAGGAAATAACCCTAGTCCAAAACCTTTTTGGCGTCAGTCTTAGTCTTTTGTTTTGCTTTGAGTTTTAGGATGCCCTTAACTGTCTAGGATGATTCAATATCTCTGAAATTATGGCTAAAAGAGGATCACAATATTGAGATGATTTTAAATGGTATTCCTTGGTTAATTGAGATAAATGAAAAATATATGCATGAGTAGTGGATATGGATTTCGTAACCTTGGTACAGAATATGAGCATGTTAAGATGAGTTTTGATTCATAAAAGCCCATGTGAGATATTTGAGCCATGTCCCTTTTTCTTGGAGGAATGAAAGAATATATTCTTATTTTCTTGGCGATGTTTTGATGATCTCATTATTCTTCATTTGATTGATTGCTTGCCATAGATTAAGTTTGATGGACTAGAGAATGCTAGAATTCACTCTTGTGCTTGTTGAGACTTTTATCAATACATGTCCCTGATTCTGGAAAGGATAGAGGCATCATAGGAACCACCACCATAGACAAATTAACTTGTGTCCATATTTGTGCCCGTCGTGGGACCCCCTTAGATAAACCACTTTGAGCCTACATTGAGCCTTTTCTTTCATCACCCTTAAATTCCTTAACCCTTAACCTTAGTATAGTTACAATCCTACCCTTTATTCTAAGAAGAATTTAGTAGAGCTATCTTTTGAGACTTACTACATGGATTCGATGGCAAGGATGAAGATTGAGAAGAGGTGAAAGTTCAAGTGTGGGGGTAGACTTGTCCATAAGAAAAAAAAATGTGGAAGCCTTGAAAAAGAAATGAAAGAAAAAAAAATGTGTATGGCTAAGAAAAGAAAAACAAAGAAAAAAAATATATATGCATATGGATTTTAGTCCCCCATACTTGGTGAATTTGGAGATTGTTTTGACTTGAAAGCCCATTACATAAAAATTTGGTCTTTGTCCAGTTCACGAGGGTTCAAGTGGATTTCTAGAAGTCTCTCTACATCAAAATGAGCTCTACTAGGTTTTTAGGATACTTTGACATTCCTTAACCTTTGTTTCTTAAAACCTTGAACCTTAGCCCCATTTCAACCCTTTAAAGTCCTTTTTGATCCTTAAGATGGGACAGCCTTTGATCTGTGGAGATGAGTTATAAGAGTTGAACCTATGGCTTGGGTCCATCCGTGCAAGTAGTTGATATCTTTCTTGAGATCTTGAAAAAAAAAAAAAAATTATATTCACAAAGTGCTTTTCATTTCTTATATATGTGAGCTATTTGATTGCCTCAAAATATTTTCTCTCACATATAATTTGAGTGATTATAAGCTTTTAAGCATTGCCCTGTTCTGAGAGAAGATAGAGTGGATATACCTTGTGAGAATATGAATCATACTTGTCTGAAACATGTTGAGCTCCACCCATCACCATTGTTACAACCAAGTCCTACTGTTTTATATGTGGATTATATGCTTCAATTAACTCTCGAATATCTAAATATTGATTCTTGATTAAGTGCTAATTTTGATGCCATGAGAGTAAGGATTTATGAGACAAATGTGAAGGGCAATTTAGTCTTTGTGTGTCATTTGTGTAGAGTCTGGTAGTAAATTGTTTATTTTGATTGAGTGTTTTGTTTTGATTTTGCTAAGGGACTAGCAAAAGTTAAGTGTGGGGGTATTTGATAAGAGCACAAAGTGTGACATTTTTAATATGTATTTTTCCTCATTTGGCTAAGTTATTCTCTTAAAATTAATAATTATAATATAGTTTGTGTTTTTAGCTACTTCATGGTCGAAAATGGAGAAAACAAGTGAAAAAGAGCAGAAATGAGCATAAATTAAGGACAAGTCATTTTAGAAACTTTCCTCTTTCATTTTAGGAAATATTTCCTATTTTGTTTTAGGAAACTTTCTTCATTTGAACTTTTCTATTTCTGATTTTTGTATTTTAATGAGAGTCCATCCCATTAAAAACTCTTGAGTGATGAAATCAAGAAAAATTGAATGATTAATCAGGAAGAATTCGAGGAGATAAAATGGATTGTTTTTAATCAATATTTATTCCTAATTATCTGATTTCTTATTGATTATAAACTCTAATTAAATTCTGATTTTTCTTGATTGTAGGAGTTTATTGTGTGCACAATTCTTGGAAGAAATTAGTGCAAATCAAAGGAGAAGAATAAGGGATGTATCTGGTCGCTATTCAAGGCATATACAATGAGCCATTAAGGGGAAAAGAAATCAGAAAATTCATGACTTTGTCAAGAGAAAATCAAGCAAATTTGGAGGAGAAATCACCTCAAGATGATTGGCCATGATTGCATCACAAGAGATGAGAATTCCACTATAAATAGCAGCCATTCTCTACTCCAAAATCATCACTTCCTGACCAAGATCACTTCCTGACCAAGATCACTTCCTAGTTTATCAGTTCCTAGTTAAAAATTATTCCATAGCTCTGCCCAATTCACTTCTCAAACCTCCATCACCTACAAGATCGTGACCACCATCCTTCCATCATTCCAAGAAGTTCTTAGGCGCTAAGTCAAGGACAATCCACCACCATAGCGGAGACGAGTTCATCACCTTGTTGCCAAGCCGCTAAGGAAAGCTTCAAAGTGTAACTATGACTCTACTTACAATCTTTCTTTCGGTTTTGTTTGTTTGGATTTGTGAGTTGTGTAATTGGAGACATGAGATTTTCAGAATATTTTTATTAATATTTTTGAGATTTTCAGTTTATTATTAAGTTAATTTTGAGAATTCTTTGATGATGCATATTACAATCTTGTGCCCTTTTATGTGTTTAGGTAATTTTCAGAGTTAGATTGATAAGTTTGCATGCTAGAATAAAGGTGAGAGTTCTTGTGTGTTTGCTTCATTTGCCAAGAGTAATTGTTATCTGTTAAGGCGCTAAGTTAAACAAGTAGCAATTAGTTCTAAAAAGTGGTAAAAATCATGTTTCAATGGTTAAACGATTCTGGAAATTACGTGTTAAATTCTATGTGTAATGGTTAATTTGCACGTGTGAGTTGATTCGAGGGTTAGATAATACTACTAGTTAAGAGAATTACGCTAAGTGTTTTCGAAAATTAGTAGTATTGGGCTTGGTAAGGACTTTTCTGATCCAAGCCCACATTAGAACGAATTAGATAAATGGATTGATCCGCTAAGGCTTTTCATTTGGACTCTTATCTAGGCATTTAAGATGGGCACGTTTTTGTAGCATGTTGAAAAGGATTTTCTGTTTTTGCACTTAGTAATTTTCGAGTGGTAGTGGTCTAGGTTACGAAAGTCGATCATTGTAGATAATTTTATTTGTTTTGTTTTTATTTTAAGTAGATTAGAACCAAATCTCAAAACCCCCATTTTATTCTTTTATTTGTTTATTGACCTTTTAGTGTAGGTGTACCCTACAATCCCCGGACTGAACGATCCCTGCTTATCCTATACTGACAATTACATTTTGCAGGGTTAAATTGTGAGGCTATTTCAGCCGCATCAATTTTTGGCGCCGTTGCCGGGGATTGTTAAAATCTCTAACGCTTAAAGTTTCATTAATTTTTTATCTATATAGAATGCATGCTAAATTTTTGTACTACATTTGTGGAATGGTGACAAATTGCGATTTATGCTAGGCCAAGCTATAATTGTGATTTAGTTTAAGTTTTATGAGTGTTACCAAATTAAGCATGTATTTTATAATTGTTGTGCAATTTGTAGAGGTTTTATTTTTCAGCATGTTGTAAATTATATGTGTTTCACTTAGATTAAGCATGATGTAAATTGTAATTAATATACTTAGGTTGTTTTGAATTTCATTAAATATTTAATTGTTGTAAGTGTGTAAAAATAAAAAAATAAAGAAAATTAACTCAAAAAAAAAAAAATTGTTGTGTGAGCAAGGAGAAGAGTCCAGGCTGAAGGACTATAAATATTAAGCGCTGCATGGGAGGCAACCCATTTCAACCAAAGCTGTGGAGGAGCCATCAACGAGAGTTTGACATTTCTATCCCTTCACTTGTTTAGGTTGAATTGTACTTGTGTCTTTTATTTTCGTTTTTGCTTTTTTGTTTTTGTATTTATTATCGTAAATTCCATTCCTATATGCTTAATTGTTCCATTGCATGCTTATGATTGATTACATTGAGGACAATGCAATATTTAAGTGTGGGGGAAGGGATTTATACTTTTGTCTTGAGTCATATATATTGAAAATACAAAAAAATTTGAAAAATGTCAAAAATTAAAAATTTCGTTGCTTTTATTATTTATTGAGTCAAAATGATTTTTGGGTGAAATAATTTCTTCAAAGTAGGCGCATCTGATGGGATGTGATGTCTAAGGTCTAGTTTGGATCCGAGAAGTGCTGACAAAGGGTCTCATCCCCTGTCAAACAAGTGAGCTGAGCTCCGCCAAAATCGGTCCCCTCTTCACCTGGTCATGTCCCAAAGGAGTTACCGAAAGAAGAAAGGAAATAACCCTAGTCCAAAACCTTTTTGGCGTCAGTCTTAGTCTTTTGTTTTGCTTTGAGTTTTAGGATGCCCTTAACTGTCTAGGATGATTCAATATCTCTGAAATTATGGCTAAAAGAGGATCACAATATTGAGATGATTTTAAATGGTATTCCTTGGTTAATTGAGATAAATGAAAAATATATGCATGAGTAGTGGATATGGATTTCGTAACCTTGGTACAGAATATGAGCATGTTAAGATGAGTTTTGATTCATAAAAGCCCATGTGAGATATTTGAGCCATGTCCCTTTTTCTTGGAGGAATGAAAGAATATATTCTTATTTTCTTGGCGATGTTTTGATGATCTCATTATTCTTCATTTGATTGATTGCTTGCCATAGATTAAGTTTGATGGACTAGAGAATGCTAGAATTCACTCTTGTGCTTGTTGAGACTTTTATCAATACATGTCCCTGATTCTGGAAAGGATAGAGGCATCATAGGAACCACCACCATAGACAAATTAACTTGTGTCCATATTTGTGCCCGTCGTGGGACCCCCTTAGATAAACCACTTTGAGCCTACATTGAGCCTTTTCTTTCATCACCCTTAAATTCCTTAACCCTTAACCTTAGTATAGTTACAATCCTACCCTTTATTCTAAGAAGAATTTAGTAGAGCTATCTTTTGAGACTTACTACATGGATTCGATGGCAAGGATGAAGATTGAGAAGAGGTGAAAGTTCAAGTGTGGGGGTAGACTTGTCCATAAGAAAAAAAATGTGGAAGCCTTGAAAAAGAAATGAAAGAAAAAAAAATGTGTATGGCTAAGAAAAGAAAAACAAAGAAAAAAAATATATATGCATATGGATTTTAGTCCCCCATACTTGGTGAATTTGGAGATTGTTTTGACTTGAAAGCCCATTACATAAAAATTTGGTCTTTGTCCAGTTCACGAGGGTTCAAGTGGATTTCTAGAAGTCTCTCTACATCAAAATGAGCTCTACTAGGTTTTTAGGATACTTTGACATTCCTTAACCTTTGTTTCTTAAAACCTTGAACCTTAGCCCCATTTCAACCCTTTAAAGTCCTTTTTGATCCTTAAGATGGGACAGCCTTTGATCTGTGGAGATGAGTTATAAGAGTTGAACCTATGGCTTGGGTCCATCCGTGCAAGTAGTTGATATCTTTCTTGAGATCTTGAAAAAAAAAAAAAAATTATATTCACAAAGTGCTTTTCATTTCTTATATATGTGAGCTATTTGATTGCCTCAAAATATTTTCTCTCACATATAATTTGAGTGATTATAAGCTTTTAAGCATTGCCCTGTTCTGAGAGAAGATAGAGTGGATATACCTTGTGAGAATATGAATCATACTTGTCTGAAACATGTTGAGCTCCACCCATCACCATTGTTACAACCAAGTCCTACTGTTTTATATGTGGATTATATGCTTCAATTAACTCTCGAATATCTAAATATTGATTCTTGATTAAGTGCTAATTTTGATGCCATGAGAGTAAGGATTTATGAGACAAATGTGAAGGGCAATTTAGTCTTTGTGTGTCATTTGTGTAGAGTCTGGTAGTAAATTGTTTATTTTGATTGAGTGTTTTGTTTTGATTTTGCTAAGGGACTAGCAAAAGTTAAGTGTGGGGGTATTTGATAAGAGCACAAAGTGTGACATTTTTAATATGTATTTTTCCTCATTTGGCTAAGTTATTCTCTTAAAATTAATAATTATAATATAGTTTGTGTTTTTAGCTACTTCATGGTCGAAAATGGAGAAAACAAGTGAAAAAGAGCAGAAATGAGCATAAATTAAGGACAAGTCATTTTAGAAACTTTCCTCTTTCATTTTAGGAAATATTTCCTATTTTGTTTTAGGAAACTTTCTTCATTTGAACTTTTCTATTTCTGATTTTTGTATTTTAATGAGAGTCCATCCCATTAAAAACTCTTGAGTGATGAAATCAAGAAAAATTGAATGATTAATCAGGAAGAATTCGAGGAGATAAAATGGATTGTTTTTAATCAATATTTATTCCTAATTATCTGATTTCTTATTGATTATAAACTCTAATTAAATTCTGATTTTTCTTGATTGTAGGAGTTTATTGTGTGCACAATTCTTGGAAGAAATTAGTGCAAATCAAAGGAGAAGAATAAGGGATGTATCTGGTCGCTATTCAAGGCATATACAATGAGCCATTAAGGGGAAAAGAAATCAGAAAATTCATGACTTTGTCAAGAGAAAATCAAGCAAATTTGGAGGAGAAATCACCTCAAGATGATTGGCCATGATTGCATCACAAGAGATGAGAATTCCACTATAAATAGCAGCCATTCTCTACTCCAAAATCATCACTTCCTGACCAAGATCACTTCCTGACCAAGATCACTTCCTAGTTTATCAGTTCCTAGTTAAAAATTATTCCATAGCTCTGCCCAATTCACTTCTCAAACCTCCATCACCTACAAGATCGTGACCACCATCCTTCCATCATTCCAAGAAGTTCTTAGGCGCTAAGTCAAGGACAATCCACCACCATAGCGGAGACGAGTTCATCACCTTGTTGCCAAGCCGCTAAGGAAAGCTTCAAAGTGTAACTATGACTCTACTTACAATCTTTCTTTCGGTTTTGTTTGTTTGGATTTGTGAGTTGTGTAATTGGAGACATGAGATTTTCAGAATATTTTTATTAATATTTTTGAGATTTTCAGTTTATTATTAAGTTAATTTTGAGAATTCTTTGATGATGCATATTACAATCTTGTGCCCTTTTATGTGTTTAGGTAATTTTCAGAGTTAGATTGATAAGTTTGCATGCTAGAATAAAGGTGAGAGTTCTTGTGTGTTTGCTTCATTTGCCAAGAGTAATTGTTATCTGTTAAGGCGCTAAGTTAAACAAGTAGCAATTAGTTCTAAAAAGTGGTAAAAATCATGTTTCAATGGTTAAACGATTCTGGAAATTACGTGTTAAATTCTATGTGTAATGGTTAATTTGCACGTGTGAGTTGATTCGAGGGTTAGATAATACTACTAGTTAAGAGAATTACGCTAAGTGTTTTCGAAAATTAGTAGTATTGGGCTTGGTAAGGACTTTTCTGATCCAAGCCCACATTAGAACGAATTAGATAAATGGATTGATCCGCTAAGGCTTTTCATTTGGACTCTTATCTAGGCATTTAAGATGGGCACGTTTTTGTAGCATGTTGAAAAGGATTTTCTGTTTTTGCACTTAGTAATTTTCGAGTGGTAGTGGTCTAGGTTACGAAAGTCGATCATTGTAGATAATTTTATTTGTTTTGTTTTTATTTTAAGTAGATTAGAACCAAATCTCAAAACCCCCATTTTATTCTTTTATTTGTTTATTGACCTTTTAGTGTAGGTGTACCCTACAATCCCCGGACTGAACGATCCCTGCTTATCCTATACTGACAATTACATTTTGCAGGGTTAAATTGTGAGGCTATTTCAGCCGCATCATCCAACGTTGGCTAGCTTCTCTCTCCATTTGTGAGCTCGTTTCAGCTCATTTGTGACAAGGACCTGAAAATAGAAACTAGTAAGAAAAATAGAAACTTTCCTAAAATGAAAAGTGGGAAACTTTCTAAAAATGAAACAAATAGAAACTACTAAAAATGGAAACTTACTAAAAATGATAAATAAAAACTACAAAAATAGAAACTTTCTACAAATAGGAACTTTCCCAATCAAAGAATGGAAACTTTCCTAAACAGGGTTTTATTAAGGAAATAACGCAGAAAATGCAGGGAAAAGCAAGTAAAACGTCGCATTAAAATGCTCCTATCAGAGCACATGTAGATGTAGAGACCTCAAGAAATCCACCAAGGCATTGCAAAAACGTCACTTTCCCTAGAGGTAACATAAAAGGGGCCTAATGTCTTCATGTTGGGCCCAATCTTCATTGTAAACTTCCCTTGAACTCTAGTGAATGGACAAAGGTCAAATTTTTCTTTAATAGGCCTTCATTTCAAAGTAAACTCCAAAATCACTAAGTATGGGGGACTAAAATCCATAAATATTTCTTTCTTTTCTTTTCTTTTTATGCCGTACACTATTTTCTTTTCTTTTTATTTTTCACGGCTTTCACATATTTTTTTTTTTTTTTTATGGACAAGTCTACCCCACACTTGAACTTTTACCTCTTCTCAATTTTCATCTTTAGCACCAAACCCACGTAGTATGTCTCAAAAGATAGCTCCACTAAGTTCTTAGAACAAAGGGTAGGGTTGTAACTATACTAAGCTTCATGGTTAAGGATTTTAGGGTGATGAACGAAAAGGCTTAGTGTAGGCTCAAAGGGGCTTATCTAGGGGAGTCCCACGATGGGTACAAATGGGGACACAAGTTTATATGGCAATGGTGGTAATTCCTAGGATGCCTCTATCCCTTCCAGAATCAGGGCCATGTATTGATATACGTCTCAACAAGCACCAGAGCGAATTCTAGCATTCTCTAGTCCATCAAACTTAATCTATGGCAAGTAGTCAATCAAGATGAAAGAATAATGAGATCATCAAAACATCGCCAAGAAATAAGAATATATTTTCATTTCACTCCAAGAAAAAGGGACATGGGCTCAATATCTCACATGGGTTTTTATGAATCAAAACTCATCCTAACATGCTCATATTCTGTACCAAAGTTTCGAAATCCATATCCACTACACATGCATACATTTTTCATATATCTCAATTAACCAAAGAATACCATTTAAAATCATCTCAATATTGTGATCCTCTTTTAGTCATGATTTCAGAGATATAGAATCTGATGTCGCTTTTATCGAGCGACCAATTTAACCCTGAAATGTCATTAGTAGTATAAAGTAAATAGGGATCGTTCTATTCCGGGGATTGAGGGTACACCTGTCATTATCAAACAATTAAACAATTAAAATTAAAACAAAGTATAATATTTACAAAAATAAAACAAAATATATACATATTTACGAAAAAGGGGGGATTTTTGATTTTGGTTTTCTATTTTCGAAAATAAAAGCTAACTAAATAATTAAAAACGCAAAAACATAAAAATATAAATGGAATGTAAGAACAAAGATCAAAGTCGAAACTCATGATTAAAATTGATTCAAGTTCATCATTGTTCATCATAGTCATGCAAGAGGAGTTGATCATGTGAAACGTTCAAAAGCAAACAAATTCCCATATTTTACTTTCAATGCTAATTAACCTAAGCGAAAGCACCTAGATTAATCCTATCAAACATGCAATCAAACCCTAGAAAGCTAGTCAATCATGTCATGTTTAACGCATTAAGCACCTAGAAAGGCTATCAACTCAAATGTGCAACTTAGTATGAAAAAGTCCACCTAATTGCAATCTTCTTTGATTAAATTCGGTTTTTGTACAAAACCTTTACTACTTATCGATCCAAGAACACAAAACCAAAAAGTTGATTCATGTTCTTAAATTCGTAGCACCAATTATATCAAAACCCTAAGTGTTTGCAACCACATAAGATTAAAATACAAAAGTTATCTATCATGCAAATTTAATCAAACACTCACACAAAAGCAACCATAAATCGCAATATATGAATCTGAAAATTAACAATTCATCATAAAATTTCAGAAAACAATACTTGTTCATACATATGTGTCAACTAAGGCAAAACCAACGAAAATACAAAGCAAAGGTACAAGGAGAATCAGATTACACCGTGATGAAGATGAGATGAATGAAGTGATGATGTGGTCTCTTGAATTTCGAAAGCAATCTTCAAGGTGGAGGGTGGATGGTGTGCACGGCTTGTCTTCTTCTTCCTTGGCCTTGCTTGCACTTCGTGGTTGCCCTAGAGGATGGAGAGGAGCACGGCTAGTCTAAAGAGTTTTCTGAATTATTTTCTCAAAGTATAAACGCAAAAGTGTGGAAATTCGGAACCCTTGACGTTGAGAAAGTGTAGGAATATATAGGGGACGGCCCATAGGTGTCCAAGCCGTCCAAAACCCTAGAGATGTTCACGGCATTTGCTTGCTTCCTCCACATAATTTCCTCCAATGAATTCTTGCCACATAAGCCCTATGAGGTGGTGCAACCAATCACAAAATTCCAATATTAATTCCCTAAATAATTCTTGCCGAAATATGTAGATAATTTCTGATTTTATACACCAATTTCGGCAACAATATATTTAGAGAATAAAAGGGGGATGAACCTAGACTCCTTTGAGAGCTTTTTGTGTTCAACACATATTCTCTTTCCTTTAAAAGCTCCCTAAGAAATCTCCACGAAATCTCTTTATTTTTCTGATTTTTCCTCACGGCAAAAACCCTAATTTCTCTCTTCATTATCTCTTGCCGAATTCCCTAGGGTTTGCACGGCATCCCCTTGTTTTCCTCTTGGCTTGGACGGCTAGGTCTTCTAGGGTTTTATCTCTTGATTTATTTCCATAAAAATAACCCTAGAAAATCTCCATAGAAAATCTTCTTTATTTTCTGATTTTTGGACGCCTCTTCCTTGTTTCTCTCATGCAATTTCACGGCAAACATATCTTTAGGGCTAGGGTTTGCGTCACAAACCCTAGTGTCATGGGCTTTGATGGGCCATTATCCAATTTGCCGAAAATCCAAAGAGTTCTTGGGCCTCGTTGCTTCATCTTCAAGCCTTCTCATTTTCCAACGCAAAACACATTATTTTTCCATTTCTTTTTCATGGTTGCGTTGGAAACTTGCTAGGGAAGCCTTCCTCCATTTCGTAGGATTTCCTGGTTGGACTAGGAAAGCTTGTTTCTTCATTTCTGCTCAAATGTGTGGGCCATTTTCTCTCATGTTCGTTCGTCTTGATGTTCGCAAGCTCCTCTTTCCATTCGTGCGTTCATTTCCACTTTCTAGCTCGGAGGTCCTGAAAATAGAAACTATACTTAAAATAGAAACTTTCTAAAAAATGAAAATAGAAACTTACTAAAAATGAAAAATAGAAACTTTCCAGAAATGAGAAATGAAAAATGAGAAATGAGAAATGAGAAATGAAAAATGAAGACAAAAATGGAAACTTTCTACAATAAGGAACTTTCCCAATCAAAGAATGGAAACTTTCCCAAACAGGGATTTTTCAAGGAAATGGCGCAGAAAAGTGTAGGGAAATGCAGTTAAAACGTCGCATTAAAATGCTCCTATCAAATTCCCCACACTTAGCTTTTGCTAGTCCCTTAGCAAAATCAAACTAAGACACACACTAAGACTCAACGAAAATTTAAAGACTTGACAAAAACAATGACTCTATTGCCCTTCAACTATTTGTCTCAGCAATCTCTTACTTTCATAACACCAAGATTAGCACTTAACCAAAATTCAATGTTAGGCATTCAAGAGTTAATTAAAACACATAACTTACATATACACAAGTAGGACTTGGTTGAAACAATGGTGATGGTTTCTGTTAAGCATGTTTCAAACAAGTATGATTCAACTCCTCACAAGTTATATCCACTCTTTCTTCTCTCAGATCATGGCAATGCTTAAAAGCTTATACACTCAAGTATATGTGAAAGATAGCAAGTATATCACATAATTCAAGAAACGAAAGCACATGTATAATTTTCTTTAAAGATCTCATGAAGGATACCAACTACTTGCACAGATGGACCCAAGCCATAGGTTCAACTCTTGTAACTCATCTCCACATCAAGGGCTGTCCCATCTTAAGGATCAAGAAGGTCTTCTTAAAGGTTGTAATGGGGCCAAGGCTCAAGGTTTTAAGAAATGAAGGGTAAGGATTTATCAAAGTGTCCTAAAAACCTAGCAGAGCATATGTAGATGTAGAGACCTCAAGAAATCCACCAAGGTATTGCAAAAACGTCACTTTCCCTAGAGGTAACATAAAAGGGGCCTAATGTCTTCATGTTGGGCCCAATCTTCATTGTAAACTTCCCTTGAACTATAGTGAATGGACAAAGGCCAAATTTTTCTGTAGTGGGCCTTCAGTTCAACGTAAACTCCAAAATCACCAAGTATGGGGGACTAAAATCCATAAACATTTTTCTTTCTTTTCTTTTTGGCCGTATACATTTTTTTCTTTTTTTTTTTTTTTTTTTTTTTCTTTTTCTCGGCTTTTTCATATATTTTTCTTTTATGGACAAGTCTACCCCCACACTTTAACTTTCACCTCTTCTCAATTTTCATCCTTAGCACCAAACCCACGAAGTATGTCTCAAAAGATAGCTCCACTAAGTTCTTAGAACAAAGGGTAGGGTTTTAACTATACTAAGCTTCATGGTTAAGGGTTTTAAGGGTGATGAATGAAAAGGCTCAATGTAGGCTCAAAGGGGCTTATCTAGGGGAGTCCCACGACGGGCACAATTAGGGACACAGGTTTATTTGGCAATGGTGGAAATTCCTAGGGTACCTCTATCCCTTCCAGAATCAGGGCCATGTATTGACAAACGTCTCAACAAGCACAAGAATGAATTCTAGCATTCTCTAGTCCATCAAACTTAATCTATGGCAAGCAATCAATCAAATGAAGAATAATGAGATCATCAAAATATCGCCAAGAAAATAAGAATATATTTTTCATTTCACTCCAAGAAAAAGGGACATGGCTCAATTATCTCACATGGGCTTATATGAATCAAAACTCATCCTAACATGCTCATATTCTGTACCAAAGTTTTCGAATCCATATCCACTACAAGGCACACATTTTTCATATATCTCAATTAACCAAAGAATACCATGTTTAAAAATCATCTCAATCTTGTGATCCTCTTTTAGTCATGATTTTAGAGATATAGAATCATCCTAGACAGTTGAAAGGGCATCCTAAGACTCAAAACAAAAACAAAAGCAACGAAAATTTTTAAATTTTTGACATTTTTCAATTTTTTGTATTTTTCAATATATGATATTTTTCAATATATGACTCAAGATAAAAGTGTAAATCCCTTCCCCCACACTTAAATATTGCATTGTCCTCAATGTAATCAATAAAAAGCATGCAATGGAACACTTAAGCATATAGGGATGAAATTTACGAAAATGACTACCAACATAAAGAAAAATTGGAGAAGTAAAAGGGAGAGATAAAACAAATCTGCGTTGATGACTCCTCCACAGCTACTTCAGAATTGGGTTGCCTCCCAAGCAGCGCTTAATGTTTATAGTCTTTCAGCCTAGACTTGTACCTCCTTTTAATCCTCAGGGTTTGGAACATTTTGGAGGGGTACATCCTCCACTTCATGTTCCACAAATGCCTCATAGTAAGGCTTCAAGCGATGGCCATTCACTTTGAACTCGTTGCTTGTATGTTCACTCTTTATCTGCACAGCTCCATGAGGAAACACATGAGTGACAACAAAAGGCCCAATCCAACGAGAACGAAGCTTACCTGGGAAGAGTTTGAGACGAGAATGGAAGAGAAGAACTTTTTGACCCACAACAAAAGTCTTTCTTCGAATCATTTTGTCATGGAATGCCTTAGTCTTATCCTTGTAAATTTTAGCACTTTCAAAGGCATCATTCCTTATCTCCTCTAACTCTTGCAATTGCAACTTCCTATGAAGCCCAGCTGCATCCATATCCATGTTGAACTGCTTCACAGCCCACCAAGCTTTGTGCTCCAACTCCACAGGTAAATGGCATGGTTTGCCAAAGACAATTCGATATGGTGACATACCTATGGGAGTTTTGTATGCAGTTCTGTAGGCCCACAAAGCATCCTCTAGACGCAAGGACCAGTCCTTCCTGTTGGGGTTCACAGTCTTCTCCAATATCCCCTTAATCTGACGATTAGAGACCTCAGCCTGCCCACTAGTTTGTGGGTGATAAGGTGTAGAAACCTTATGTGTGACATCATATCTCTTCAAGAGAGCCTCAATCGTCCGATTGCAAAAATGGGATCCTCCATCACTAATGAGAACTCTAGGCATTCCAAACCTGCTAAAGATGTTAGACTTGATAAAATCTGCAACAACCTTAGAGTCATTAGTTCTAGTGGCCTTTGCTTCCACCCATTTGGAAACATAGTCCACTGCAAGTAAGATATAGAGAAACCCAAAAGATGAAGGGAAAGGTCCCATGAAATCTATACCCCAGACATCAAATATTTCAACAGTTATTATATTGGACAATGGCATTTGATCTCTAGGACCTAGATTTCCTGTTCTTTGGCACTTATCACAAGTTAAACAATAGGCATGTGCATCCCTAAATAATGTTGGCCAATAGAACCCAGACTCTAGCACCTTAAACGCAGTCTTCTTAGACCCAAAGTGTCCCCCACATGCTTTAGAGTGGCAAAAAGAAAGTATAGCATTATGTTCATGTTCAGGCACACATCTCCTAATCAATTGATCAGAGCAATACTTCCACAAATAAGGTTCATCCCAAACATATTGCTTAACAGTTTTCTTAAGCCTATCCCTATGAGCACGTGACATGGTATCAGGAATCTTTCTAGACACAATATAATTCACAATGTCTGCATACCATGGTTCACTTACCTGAAGTCCAAAGAGTTGCTCGTCTGGAAATGTCTCCACCAGAGGGAGATAATCTTCTGCATGCACTAAGCGACTCAAGTGGTCAGCTACCACGTTCTCACTACCCTTCTTGTCCTTGATTTCCACGTCGAATTCTTGCAAGAGTAGGATCCATCTGATGAGCCTTGGTTTCGCCTCCTTCTTGGTCATCAAGTATTTCAAAGCTGCATGGTCAGTAAAGATAGTAACTTTGGTACCAAGTAAATAGGAGCGAAACTTCTCAAGGGCAAAGACAACTGCAAGGAGCTCTTTCTCTGTGGTGGAGTAGTTCATTTGTGCATCATTGAGAGTCCTTGAGGCGTAGTAGATGGCATAGGGCAGCTTTTCCTTCCTTTGTCCCAAAACGGCTCCAACTGCGTAGTCAGAGGCATCACACATTAACTCAAAGGGCAAGGACCAGTCTGGAGGTAACATGATGGGGGCAGATGTCAACAACTCCTTAAGCTTGTCAAAAGCTTCTTGACACTCCTTGTCAAAGTGGAAGGGCACATCCTTCTGGAGTAGTTGACATAAGGGTCTCGAAATTTTGGAGAAGTCCTTGATGAACCTCCTGTAAAAACCTGCATGACCAAGGAAAGAACGAATCTCTCTCACAGAAGTGGGAGAGGGTAAGTGACGCACAATATCAACCTTGGCTTTATCAACCTCTATACCCCTAGCAGAGACAATATGTCCTAGAACTATTCCTTGTTTAACCATAAAATGGCATTTTTCCCAGTTTAAGACAAGGTTAGTTTCCATGCAACGCTTCAGAATTATCTCCAGATTATTAAGACAATCATCAAAATTCTTTCCAAAAACTGAAAAGTCATCCATGAATACCTCTATGATTTTCTCAATATAATCTGAAAAGATACTTACCATACACCTCTGAAAGGTACCTGGAGCGTTGCAAAGTCCGAAAGGCATACGTCTATAGGCAAACGTTCCAAAGGGGCAAGTGAAGGTTGTCTTCTCTTGATCTTCATTTGCAATTGCAATCTGGTTGTAACCAGAGTATCCATCCAGGAAGCAGTAGTAGTCATGTCCAGCTAGGCGCTCAAGCATCTGGTCAATGAATGGCAGAGGAAAGTGGTCTTTCCTTGTGGTTGCGTTGAGCCTCCTATAGTCAATGCATACTCTGTGGCCTGTTACTGTCCTTTGGGGCACCAGTTCGTTATCAGCATTCTTTACCACAGTGATCCCAGACTTCTTGGGCACGACCTGAACTGGAGAGACCCACTTGGAGTCAGAAATAGGGTAGATTACCCCACAATCAAGGAGTTTGATAACCTCCTTCTTCACTACTTCCATCATTGGAGGGTTGAGACGACGTTGAGCCTCTCTAGTGGGTTTAGACCCCTCCTCTAGAAGTATCCTGTGGACGCAAGTTGTAGGGCTGATTCCCTTGATATCCGCCAATGTCCATCCTATGGCGGTCTTGTGTTGCTTCAACATTTCCACCAACTTCTCTTCTTGTGGAGTTGTTAGTGCAGAGGACACAATCACTGGCAAGGTTTCCTTGTCCCCTAAGTAGACATACTTCAAATGGTCTGGAAGAGGTTTTAGCTCAAGTTCTGGGGCCTGGACCACTGAAGGTAATGTCTTGTTAGTGGATAACTGAATGGACAAAGGAGAACAGACTTACCTATAAAGGGTGATGCCTCAAGGAAGGAGACGTTTTCAATGATTTTCTCCTCACAAGTGTTTTCAACTTGTCCTCTGAGATGGTGACGCCTTCCTTTGTATAGCCTACCCCACTCTCAAGGGTAGTGACTAGGGTATCCTCATGCATAACATCAAACATTTTCTGCGCAAGTTCATCCAAAATGTCAGCAGAAAAACAATCATTAACCTCTAGGGGATACCTCATGGCTTCAAAGATGTTAAAGCCAATAATGTCACCATCGAACTCCATTGTAAGAGAGCCTTCATACACATCAATCTTCGTCCTAGCTGTCCTTAAGAAAGGACGTCCCAAAAGCAATGGAGTGGAACTTACAGGGGAGTCCTCCATTTCCAATACATAAAAATCAGCTGGGAAGATAAGATGGTTAACCTGTACAAGCACATCCTCCAACAAACCTCTAGGGTATGCATTGGATCTGTCAGCTAACTGAATGATAACATTGTCAGATTTAAGTTCCCCTAGACCTAGGGTTTCATAAACAGAGTAGGGCATAACATTAACAGATGCACCTAGGTCTAGCATGGCATTCTTAAATCTAGAGTTACCAATAGTACAAGGAATGGTAAAGCTTCCAGGATCCTTACACTTTGGAGGGATCTTCCTCTGAATTAGGGCAGA